>NC_051179.1:146994209-147083289 GCF_013339695.2 Rhipicephalus sanguineus | reverse complement strand
CTTAACTGCATACAAGATTTCCTCAGAGTAGGCTTTTGAGCCCAAGTTGCCTCACAACTTCGAGCAACTGTTTGCTCAGTTAGGGGGCTGGTAGGGTAAATGCATATTTCAGTTTTAAAAGTACTTTTTTGAAATGGCTAAAAGTATCACATAAAATTATGTGCTGACAAAGGATGCAGTGCGTACCACGTGACACCCTTTTTTATGCTAGGTTGCTTATCCTTCCTGTGGCCTACTGCCAAATTTTAAAGTGTGTTCAATTATTCAATGTACCTTTTCTCTGCAGCCACCGAAAAGAATCGATTATATAAAGCAGTGTTTTTTAGAGACCCATACGTATATCTGAACTAAAAAAATAGGACATCATATGGAGTTTTTGTGCAAAAGAAACAACAAAATCACTAGATGCACAAAGCCACAGAGGGTGCATGTGTTGTGCAATTTTTTTAGTTCAGATTATTCCACCTTGTTGTAACACATGCATGCAATGTCTCATCGCAATCGATTCAATACTTTTGGAGAAAAGGTACATTGAAGTTGAGAAGTTTATAAAAAAACACAATTTGAAAAAAAATGAAGTTTTTTGCGCGCTAGTTTCTTACGCTTGCACGAAATGCCTCAGGAGAATACAAGTTACTGTTGGCTTTTTTCGTGCTGTCTCCAAACCCTTTGTGGTGTTCCTTTTTTTTCCCGTCGCGTTTCCTTGCTTTCGAGAGAGTCTTAGAACTCTGCCCTGTCCACACCTCTTTGGCCATCTGTTCAGGGATTATCACAAACACACCTGGAACAACTCCAAGGGCTTCCAGAACAGCTTTTTGTTGCTGAATTACCATCATGTATTAGGCTACAACATCATTAATAGCAGTCTTCAGTTTGTCAGCACTGACAAAATGTCGTCTAGGGCAGCGACACCAATTGAGTTGGTTGAGGGACTCGGCTAAAAAGTCCTGGATCAGACAACGGCGTCCTGATGACGTCCATTATAGCTTCAGGAATTCAGTTTTGGTGGCGGTAAGTCTCGTGGTTTCCCTCAACAAGGCTGCGGTTATAGCCACACCATGAAGATGACCCCTTTGGGCAAAGTCCATGGTTTGGCTTGGCGTTTTTGATAACTTATGTCTGCATTTTCCTGAATAGCTTTGTCATAGTAAATCCGATGTATGTAGTGTTGATGTCTGTTGATGCTTTTCAACAGAGCGTCGAAAGATTTTTACAGCGCCTGCAGATTCCATTTCGCCAGATGGTTCATTGTAGGTAATTTACATTCACTCATGTTAACATCTCTGTGAAGGTTGCGGGCACAGAAGTGCGAAACATAAATTCTACTTCAAAGTCGAGCGCTTTCCTGTGTCAGCCGATATTGCTGCTACGACACCACGCAGTGAAGAATAACCTCGCTTCATCCATGTGCCATCCACTACAGTTTCCAGTTCCCCATCAGGGGTGGATGCCTCTTTCCTCAGTTCTTCGGCAGCTTTTACCATACTGTTTTGCCAAAATGTTCATGGCGGTTGTGGATGCACCAAGGAGTCTCGCATTGTACGACGCAAACTGTTGGCGGTGCAGCATATTGAGCACAGCACACATGATGCGACCAGATGTCAATCCTTTTCCGCAAGTGCGAAGGCCATAAACGAACCTTTGGTTTACTTCAAATACGTTGCTGGCACTGCGCCTGCATGTCTCGAACACATTGAGAGCATCGCACTCGCTGCAAGTAGTGTTTATGAAAGATGCCAGACTATTTCGCCTGTCAGGCTTCTTTCAATGCTATTGCTTCCTTCTTGCACCTTTTACGCACTAAGGAAGCTGCAGAGAAGATCCAAGTCGGTTAGACGGTAGCCAGTCGTACTTGCGTCTGCTACATTGAAGTTTGCAACACCGATTCTTTCACCAAGTTTCGTTCGGCTAGCGCTTCGCCGTGCCGGTTTCTCGGTGCTCTTTTTCCTAGTGAAGCTATTACCTTTAAATGTTCTCTTTCTGCTCCATTTCATGGATGATCGTGCCATCTCCGCAGTGCTACTTTTGAAAAACGAGGCAGAGCTGACCGCAACCGGGTTATTGTGCAAAACGCAACAAGCTATTATGAACTTGTTCATCTGGTCCACAAACAGAAAGTCCAAGTGCAGCAGCTGGAAGAACCTCGCCTTGAGATCTCCAAAAGCATTCTCAATTTTCACTCTTGTTGACAAAAAATGGTAATTGAAGGCACGCTGCCTTGCATCAAGGTGACCATAATTTCTGAATGGTGTTATTAGGTGATCCCAAAGCGGGTAGGCAGCGTCCCCGAGAACGTGATACTTCCCGGAAGAGCACACACAAGGCAACTTTACAGCAAGCCTGGACGTCCTGAAGGTTCTCGAATTTTGAATCTTGCTGGGGTGTCCAGTCGTGACACCCCGAAACTTCTTTGTGTGGTCACACACAGCTCTGAGCGTAAGCTGTGTGTACTCATCTCGAAAGGTGGCCCCACAAGTTCTGTAAAGGCCCCTGGGCGCTCCTTAACCCGCCACAGCCTTGGGGAAATAGTCGAGCATCCGCCGCTGCTGTGGGAGGCAGAGAACTGCTGCCGACGGGTACCTACCGGTAAACTAGGGACAAGCTCACTTCCGGCCTGGTTGTCAGTAGAACGAAGTTCATAGTCGCTTGGGAGGGCACCCACCCTGTGAGAAATTGGCGGCATGGGACCGCCAGACCTAAAAATAAGGTCCTCTTTTTTTTTCCCTAACAGAACAAAAAAAATTCTAGCGCACATATAGGGCAGTATCGTACGCAGTGGCAAAACCAGCTGATCCCGAAGGCTTCCTTCCTTTTGCTTCGATGCAACAAAATGTCTGTCTTGTGCAACTGCCTGGTATCTGCCTGTTTAATTAGGTGGAACACACCTTTTTTGCCAGGCAACTTATGTAGGATCCGTCAATGCACCTGATCATGTTGGGCACTCCCGACACCTGTGATAGCGAGAGAAAAAGAACACACTTGTAATGAACATCATCTTAATAGTAATTAATGTTAACACCTCGATGAGTGGTACATTGGTCTTAGTGGAGCTCGGGTTATGTCAAATATGTTTTTACGTGCCAAAACCATGAAATGATTGTGCGGAACATCACAGCGAAGGGCACCAGAAATTTCAACCACCTGCGGTACGTTTAGGTACACTGCAAATGAACAATATACGTTCCTCTAGCATTTCTCATTTGATCATGTGACTTCTGTGACTGAGATAGTACCCATATCTTTTGGAGGAGCAGCTGAGCACCACATCCACTGCGCCCCACGGCAGCTTCACATGCTACTATCAATGAACTACGTGAATATCTTCAAAAGGGAGCTGCAATTTGGCAACTCCTTTGTTTTGTGTGCCATGAAACAGCAAAAAACAACTAAAATTCTTACTTTCCAGGCAGCACGCTGGTATTGGACTGATCTCGGCCCAAGGTTGGCAAACATTTGCAGAAATATTGGTGCTACGTTGTCTTTTGGTGATTTGCTACACCTAAATGTGCATTGGCCCACTAGTGGAAGCCAATGATGGCCCCATGTTCGCAAAAATGGCTCTAGCCAATATTTTCCGTCCAACATATCGCCAATAATGGCAAAGATGGCTGTAGCCAACATTGTCCGTTGTACGTGTCGCCAACATTGTATAAATATTGGCAGCTCCAATATTTTTTGCCAGCCTTTATCGTTGGCTTCGCTATCGTTCTTTCTTTCCCAACGCCGGTTCTTGCCAGCCTTTTCGTTAGCTTTGTCAATATCTATACGACGTTTTCCACTGAATGTGTAGGTTAACATGAGGTAGATTTTTGTGCATATAAATGAATACATGTTGCCCACGCTTTTGCTTTTGGCAAGCAGCAGGGATCATCAGCGTAGAAAAGCTGTAAGTAAAAGTAAACACAAGTTTATTCTGCATGTATACATATGGTAAAAAGATGCTGCTACTTTTGAAAAGAATTTCGCATTTCGTGCTTTGTTCTGCTGACTGCTTGCTTGCAGACAACTGCATAGAGCCGACACTAATTATTTTGAATAAAGCTCTTATATTACGAATCGCGGAAAAGGCACCACTCTCAAATAAACAGAGCCAAAATGTCTCCCTGTTAGCACCTATTTGAGTTGTCATTCACCGAAGGTTCAAACGGAAGTGAGTGAAAAGCAAGTTGTGATAAAAGCGAGTTAGTGAAGTCGGGCTTTTGGCGCAAAAGCAACTCAGGCTATGTTTCGCCAGCCACAAGGTTTTGAGAGATGACTCTAACAGCGATCTTGAGCTAGATGTCATGATGACATTACAGCGCGTGTGAGCGATGGTTATGGGAGGTGGCTGTAAGGGGGCCTAAAATTCCACGCGAAAAAAGGCGGGTAAAACATATATGAATAATAAAATCATGAGTGCGACGTGAAATGTGTCTCCTGACAATAAGTGACAAGGTGGTCGTGATTATAAAACTACCTAACTGACACCAATATGGTGCTACAAATTGCTTAAAAAAACCACATTCTTTCAGAAAATTGAGCACATCAGAAACGGCACAAGTGAGTCATCTCCTAGAAGAAGGGATGACTGTGGTTAAACCTTGTAAGAATGCAACAACTTCACAACTAACAAAAATTTGAGTGTTCCAAATCAATCATTTTTTTGCGAAAACCAGCGGCGAAGGGCAAATGAGAATAGATGTTTCGCTGGCGCACGACAGCGCGACAAAAGAACAAGACATGCTGGCAACGTCGTTAAAGGCGAGGGCTTAATAACCTACTTCGATGCGCACAGCAAAGCCCACCACATAGGTATTCACAAACAAATGTGAAGAAAATATGTGGTAAGGTAGACAGTGATCAATGCAGCACATATTTCACATACGAAAACACGGAAAGCTACATTCGATGAAGGCAAGAAATGACTTACTGAACGCGATGCGAACACAAAAATCCAGCGGAAAGTTTGCGAGTTGTCGGAACACATCGGCACTCATCTGCGGATCGCTCGTCAAAAGTGAAAACAATCAGGTCTGAAGAAGCACAGGGCAGCTGCTTTCTCACAGTGGCATCGCCGTAGAATCTCATCCTGTCTCGATATCCGACTACCGTTGTTTCCCTATGACTCCACACTGAATACTGAAGGGCGCTCGCCTGCCGATGCCGGGAGGCGCCTTTACAATTGCTTAGCTGCTGCCAGTGACTGCAGGGCCGCGGTGAGTCATGGCGCGAACTAATACGAGTGGCCGAGCGCTAGGTGACCAGTGGTGAGTAGTTGGATTTGCCCAATCTCTGTGGCACATGCCCGTTTATGATGATGATGATGATAGTTTCCTGTTAGGTCACACACACAAATTACGGCTAGCTATACCAGCTTTGCTGTTAAATAGTAACATTGAGCAAAATAAAGTTAATGAGATTTGGCACTGGAACATTGTCGCAAATGCTCTTTCTCAGTGAGTGTGCTCGTTTTGTTTTTTTTACTGGTCGTCCAGCTGGCATTCTGCTTGAACCGCGTGGCAAGCCAAGCTTTTCGGCTGTACTTTAATTGTTTTGCCACGCCACTTGTGCGCGACAGCAGAAGCCTTCACCCTCAAAAGTGAATCCCGTAGGGCACTTGTGGTTGTGACTCCGCGTAGCTCTGCATTAAGCGAGCTCAGAAGGGCAGCACATGTAGCATCTGTTTCCGCCATTGCACACAGTCGTTTCAGCTATCTATTGTGCACTTGATGCTTGGGTTGTTCTTCCAGGTTCTGCAGAAAAAAAGATAGAAAACATCAGTGGCATCACACACTTGCTAAGTACCCATTCATTGTAGGAGAAAAGTGCCATTTATAATTTGCCTTTTGTCTAAAATTGTGACATTTAAAGCACTCGGAAAAAAATGTTTTAAAGGGATCAAGTGATGCTGATAAATTATTCGGGAACAGCGTTTTGCTAATTTTGCCGTTATAGCTTATTATTTGAAGAGAATAATGGAAATAAAAGTTTCATTTCTGATATGTAAACACCTGAATGTCAGTATGCTGTCACTGCTTCACAGTCTTTCTATACATAGTTTTCATTGACGTCACCGTGGTCGCCATCTTGGAGTACTATCTGGTTGGGTACTAGATGAGATGCTGCTTGGACTCTTACTCGACACACGGAGAAAGAAACGATGACATCGGATTAGTGCCGGTTTCCCCTTGGCGTGGATGGTGAACAAAGAAACGGGGAGAGCACAAAAGAACTCGGGGACGGAACGACAGTGTCCTCCCCCGCACTGACACTCTCTAATGAGGTAAAAAGTCACGGTGGCCGCCATGTTGGGTACCCAGCACAGAGAACCTGTGTGTGACGTTACATGAAACATATGTATTGGGTGTTTTGGCAAGATTGGCTCAACTTGTGATGTTAAGCCTCTGGCTCTTTACAATCTAATTAACTTTTACCAATAAAGAGTTTTGTAGGTTTGGTCAGAAGCCATCAAAATAAATGAAAAAAGCAATTTAGTGCAGGAGCCTTCAAACGACCCTCGCCAGCTGCATTTTGTGTCGCTGCTAGTGGTATTTTTTTACTGTTAAGGGGTAATTTGCACGTTGGTCATCATAATCAGGCTATTCTATGTTCATATCAGGATGGAGGCCTTTCCCAATTTCCTACAATTTACCCTGTCCTGTACGAGAAAAATCAATTTTTTTTTTAATGTCCATTGAAAGAGTCATGGCACAATATTTTCTAGTCCTCATTTTGTGTACATGCAAGCAGTATTTGCTGATCTTTGTTTTTTGTATCACTCACTGCGTGAAGCAGTTCCTGCAAGCTTGGGAAGCACATGCATAACAACCATGAAAGCTTCTGTTCACACGCATACATGTTATTTAATTCACTGATTCTTAGGACTCTCCTCATATTTTGTGGGACTGAATGGAACATGAAATACCTCTTGCAGTAAACTGTTGTTGGAAGGCACTTCTGTTATTTCTATTGCTTCAATGGAGATGGGGGCTTGCTTGGTTGCTGCCATGCTGGTGGGCCCATGATGAGTGGAGGGTGCATACCGTTAAGAAGATCCAAAAGGACCGAAAAACTCTGCTGGAGGGCACTTTTCGCCAAGTGCCAGGTGGCCCAAGTCACTGCAATCTGTCGGCATGAGGGCAGGGCTGTTGGGGAAAGGGCCTCACCAGTTTTGCTGAACAAGAGCTTGATGTTTGCAGAAGGCCTTCCTACCCAACAGGTGCACAGTCCTACATCAGTCCTTACCTCATACGTCCCAGTGCCAGAAGAGCTTGGCACACTGTTAGCATTTTCTTCAATTTTGAATACAGAATTTGGGGAAATCCTTGAGGTTTTTTGGAGCTGGTGCTCAAAGTCAATTCTGTGTGAAGGCTCCTGATTATGTGCATGGCGCAGAGCCTCATTTCAAAATATTTTTTCCATTTGGTAACTTCACGCCTCGACACCCTAAAGTCTTGACGGAACTGCAGAGAAGGAAATAATACAAAGATAAAATTAGGTATCTGTGGTATTATGAAAATAGGGTGTCCCGTGCTTACCTCCTCATCTGTGTACAGCCGTACAAACATTCTCGATGAACCCGATAATTTTGGGACATTCGCGGTGGGGCTGGAAGAAAGCTTCCCGAAAGAAGGCTTCGCACAGCATCTGCGTCTCTTCATAGACTTCTTTGTCTGAGCTGGACGAGCTGCTGCTTGAACTGCTCTCGTTGCTAGATAGAAGTTCCACCACAGCAGCAAACGCAGCCATCTTGCGAAGCTCAGCCCATGCAGAATGATGGATGTGATGTATGCTGCCTATCGTGTTTCCACCCGAATCCGTGACTTAGCGGCAGAGCAGTGAGAGCAATCCGCCTCGGAGCGAGTTGCCCCGAATCTACTAGTGAAACGCACGGACCCGCTCCGAATCTACCAGTGAAAAACGCCATAACTCCTCGTCACTGAAAAGGACACGTAGTAGACCCCTTCCATATTTGCAAGCCGCCTCGCAAAAGTTCTCTTCCCCTTGTCATCGTGGCATTTGAAAGCATGGCACCACCGCAAATATGTTGGTGCTGCGGTAACAAAGTAGTGTCATGCTCTCTTTAATTAAACGGTAAATAAACGGTGGTACTCAATTTGCAACCTTTGCTGCACACCACAAATGCATTGAGCAACTTTTTCGAGTAAACGAACTCTTGCGGTGTTCTCTTCAGTTTCTGCAGGCGTTGCTTGCTCAGCATCTGTAAGCTTATTTCCTAGTCGCTGAAGCTTCTTCAGGATTCTGCAGGTATCTGAAAGATAATGGTTTAAGAAGCGTAAGAGCGAGCATTTCTGCCATGGCGTATGATGTACAGAAGCACCGACTGCTGATGAAAGCTTCTATTGGTGAGAGTCGCAAAGTAATGGTAGGTCATTAGAGGAATTGGTTGCAGCGCGAACTCGACACAAGGGCAAAAGAAAAAAGACAACATACGCAGCACTACTAGCAACACCATTTTTTTTCGACACCCCTACCGCCCTAATTATGCCACCAACAACAGCAAACAAAGGTCACGTGGTGATAATGACAGACATGCGCGAGGGAGTCACCCATACAACAGCATTGTAACAGGTGATAACCGGACAGTACCAAGATGTCGGCGTTTTCGCAGCAAAACTTAACTCTTGTTGACAATGATACAGATGGCTAACTAACGCAGGTATCACCAAGAGCGTCGATATGCTCAGCTTCTACAACGGAGTGGCTGATCTCGTCCTTGTGATGACCCAAAACGATAGTCTGGTCAAAGTTTGGCCGACAACCAACGACAGTATGGAGGGCGTGGAAACAGTCAGGTTCCAGCTTAGTCTTGTTGTCGCGTTCTCTTAGCCGCACGCTTACACACCTGCTTGTCTGTCGAACGTAGTATTTTCCACAGGGCAGAAAAAAAACAGTGTGGCATCAATGCATTACTTCAGATTCATAGAATGCAAGGCATTCGGCATCTATCGCATCCCGCTGTCCCTTTTTGTTTAGCAGGGACCTGCTTATGAATTTCCGTGTGAAACTCTTCTATAGTAGAATAGGAAGGTGAAATGAACAGCACAAGGTATTTTGGCCATCGGTGATATGTATGACTAATGAAAAGGCACATACCAACTCGATCTTTTTGCGCATCAAGCGACTGCTTGAGAGCAGCATTTTCTTGCTGTAGCTGTTCAATTTAGAATAGATGATCATAGCATGGATTTATCTGGGAAAAATTTTGTTGAATTGTAAAAAGGCAACATCAATTCATCCTGAAGGTATGAAAATTACACGTGCATTCTGCAAGAGTGACTCTGTAAGCCAGCTGCTCAACAAACTTGCCTCGCTGGGGGTACGGTCGCTGGGGGTAAGTCTTCAGGGGAAAGGCTTCATCCCCTACCATTACGTAAGGTATGGGTCCTACAGTTCCCACATTTGCTGGCGGAGGAATTCCAAACAGTCGCCCGTTGAGGCATTTCAGCAAACGAGACCTTAAAAACATTCCACTGTCTCCTTCGCCTCCGTAGTGGCCCATGTCAATGTATGTAAACCTGGAATACAGTGATAGGTAAGATTCTATGGAGTACTCAAATTGTTCCCTCTGTGCAAAGGGCTGGTTTTGCATAGTGAGTTCAGTAGTACATGTACTGGTTATCTGTGTTGCATAATGTGCGAATATAGCTACAACACTTCATGGTACATACAAAGATTTTTTTGCGAAGAAGCTCTGTTAGAAAACATTACTAGATACGTTAATTATGACATAGGTCGGAAAAAAATGTGGAGCTTGCTCAGACTCACTCATGCAATATATTTCTTCCTTGGAACTCACTCGAACTAGATTCATCAAAATTTTCCTCAAGTGGACTCACTAAAATTTTTCTCAACCGGACTCACTCAGACTCGTTCCTCAATCTGAGTGAATCTGGTGAGTCGACTCATGAGCAAGTTTGCCAACCTGTGATCATGACACAATGATGATTAATAAAAACAATACAGTTGGTACGTGGGCGTCACACGCCTATTCTTCGAGATAGTGACATTTTCTGTCCTGACCAGTTTCTTAACAGTTCTACAGACAATCATAGAAATCTTATGCTTGCAGTGAAGTAAGCTGTCTACTTATTATCGCCAGTAAAGCAAAAGTGATTCATTTACATCCCTGTAGAGAATATACAGAGACAGAAAAACACTTGGGATCCTGTCGTGCAAACAGCTAGCTGGTATTTCCAAGCAAGCGATCGCCTAAAGCATGGGAGGGGATCGAGGGCACCCTCCATCATGCGCTGTGTATGGGCGCTCGCAACAATCACTCACAAATAAGAAACAATATGTGATGTGTCCCGCGACAGCTGGTGGGCCCTCACCGTTATTTGCAAGCCTCACCGCATCGATAAATGTACGCGCAACGCTTCGTAAAAGCACTTTTCATGGCCTGCGGTGTGAAAACGGCAGCTACATGGAAAGCCTGCGCTGCAGTACGACGTGAAAAGCAAAAAAAAAAAAAAGGAACGCTTGTCTATGAGTAGTAAAAAGTTTTCTTTTCGCGGCAGCTAGGGGCCGTCCACGCACAAGCAGGAGGGTCGGTCAGTACTCAGGAGTCCCAACAAAATCGAGAGAGTTGGCAGACATGAAACAGGTATCGTGCGTGCGCTGCAATATGAGACGGCAGGTCACTCACTTCTCTGCATAGTGCCCCGCAGGGGCGTCTGTGGAAGCAGGCGTTTGGTGTGTAGCGACACCACGGACCCGAGCTAACGGGGGGGTTTCGACCCCCTCCCACGCCTAGCCGTGCGTGGCTGTGCCGTGTCCGGGGAAAAGGGGATCCTGGGGGTTGAGCCGACGCCGGGTGCTTGGACCTTTAAGGCCCCCCGGCTGAGGCAACACACCCCTTTGGCCCTTGCTTCACGTAGACGGCACCCCTGGGCTGACCCACCCAGGGGAAATCGGCGGTCGCCTTTTCCTATCCCTCCCTCTGATCTTTTTCTTTCCTAGTTTCTTTCCTCTCTGTCCTGTCTCCTACTCCCTTCAGTTACTTCCCTGTTTTCGTAGGCGGCCTGGGTTAACCTTGTGCAAATAGCCAACCTCGGTCTATGCGCATTTGGTTATAGTAGCGGTGTACGGCTGGCGTCTGCATGTTTTCGATTCAATGAATCTTGTAGCGTCCCCATGTTGGGCTCCGTGGTGGGTGGCCGCCATCGCTGCCGAATCCAATTCCATTAGTATGCATAGAGCATTTCCCCTCATTAGTGATCGTGCCGCTTCAAAGCGCGTACGCACCGAAGACCTGACTTTCCTTAGCCGACCCATAGAAGTATTCCCACACTATCATGTGGTACACAGCGAGAAGACCGACAAAACAGCAAGAACCATGTCCCCTTTCATAGTATCAAGATCACTGACAGCCACCTTAGGTGCTGGCTATAAAGTTACAAAAATGGCAAGTGGAGACCTCCTTCTAGAACTCCGTGACAAGGCACAATTTGAGAAATTACACAACCTCGTAACCTTTGGCGACATTCCAATCACTGTAACACCTCATAGATCCATGAATTCAGCACGTGGAGTTGTATCCGACACTGATCTGCTTGACCTCACCGAGGCTGAACTACTGGAAGGATGGAAGGAACAAAATGTCACAAATGTAAAGCGAATCATCATCCGACGAAATAACCAGGAAATCCCCACCAAACACCTGATCCTTACCTTTTCCACAAGCGAACTACCGCAGACTATAGAAACTGGCTACACAAAGACACCTGTAAGACCTTACATCCCCAACCCTCGCCGATGCTTTCAGTGTCAAAGATTTGGCCATGGCTCGCAGAGCTGCCGTGGTCGACCTACATGCGCAAAATGTGGTGTTGAAGGCCATGCCTCGGACACCTGCAATGACACACCACACTGCGTGAACTGCGACGACGACCACGCTGCGTACTCACGCTCTTGTCCAAATTGGAAAAAAGAAAAAGATATCATAGCACTGAAGGTCCGAGAGAACATATCTTTCAAAGAAGCACGCAGAAGGTGTTCGGTCTTTCACGGCCCAAGCTATGCTGATGCGACGCGTCAGGGGGCAGCGTCGCGTCGGCCACCGCCACTGTCCCAGCTCACGCAAAGTGAGCCACCGACCGTGGCGGCTGCCCCCACGGTGGCAGCAGTTAAGTCTGCTCCACCAACTAAGCCAGAGATCCCGGCTACTCCAGGAACGTCGGGTCTCACGACCACGCCTCGCCAGGCGAGGTCGGAAAAACAAACCAGCAGCTCGCGTACGCGGGCGTCCAGTGCCTCACACGAGGCAATGGACACAACTCCGGTACCCCTGGTACCGAAAGAGAGGCGTAGCTCCCTGGAGCGCGCCAAGAAAACTAAAAAGCCGATAACAGGGCCCAACGACGGCCCTACTACTTGAGTTCTAACTTTCCGATTAAACAACAGCCACTTCCTTTTCGTACACACAGCACTACACTACCTCCATAATGGAAACACAAATTATACAATGGAACGTCAGAGGACTGCTCAGAAACCTCGACGATATCCAAGAACTTTTACACAAACATTCACCAAAAGTGCTGTGTGTACAAGAAACACACTTAAAATCCAAACACACGAACTTTCTACGCAGTTACATCATTTTCCGTAAGGACCGGGATGATGCCATGGCGTCATCCGGTGGTGTAGCCGTTGTAGTTAGTCAAGGAATAGCATGTACACACTTACCTCTCCAAACGTCCCTTGAGGCAGTGGCTGTTCGAGCGGTTCTGCTGAACAAACTCGTCACCATTTGTTCTCTTTACATACCCCCACACTACCACCTGCAAAAACATGAATTCCAGTCCTTAATAGATGAGCTACCAGAACCTTATCTGGTCCTTGGGGACCTGAATGCACATAGCAGTCTGTGGGGCGATTCTCGCTGTGATGCGCGAGGTCGTCTGGTTGAACAGTTCCTTTTTTCTTCCGGTGCGTGTCTGTTGAATCAGAAAGAGCCAACATATTATAACCTGGCTAACAATACCTATTCCTCCATAGATCTCAGCATTATATCCCCATCGCTTCTACCCTTACTCAATTGGAAAGTAATTATTAATCCTTACGGAAGTGACCACTTTCCGATAGTTCTGAGTGCACCAACAATTAATGAATCTCCTCCACAAGTTCCCAAATGGAACATTGACAACGCCGATTGGGAAGAGTTCCGTAAAGTTGCCTGCTTAAGTTGGACTGATATGTGTGGTTTAAGTACAGATGCAGCAGTAGATTACTTTACAGCTTTTCTCATCGATGCTGCAACTAAGTGCATCCCACAAACAACTGGACTGCCCGGCAAAAGACGTGTGCCGTGGTGGAACAATGATTGTCGAAATGCGCGCAAAAAACAAAACAAAGCATGGAGGGTGCTTCGAGACTCTCCAACAGCCGAGAATCTTGACAATTTTAAAAACATAAAGTCTCAAGGCAGGAGAACGCGCCGACAAGCAAGAAAGGAAAGTTGGCAGAGGTTTTTATCGGGCATCAATACATATACACAGGAGGCTAAAGTCTGGAACATGGTCGGTAGGGTAGCAGGTCGGCAAGCACATTCACTTCCTTTAGTTAACACACAAGGCGACAGCTTGGAAGACCAGGCAAACTTCCTCGGCGAACATTTCGAACAGGTGTCCAGCTCGTCGCACTATACTAAAGCTTTCCAGCGATACAAAACAAGAATCGAAAGACAGAAATTAGATCGCAAGTCCGGAAAACACGAAGCGTACAATGAACCTTTCTGCATGGCTGAGCTACAAGCATCGCTTAATAGCTGCAATAATTCTGCCCCAGGCTCCGACCGTGTTGTGTATGAAATGTTGAAACACCTTCCATCTGAAACGCAAAAAGCCCTCCTTTCCCTGTATAATGCGGTTGGTTCTCCGGCGAGATCCCCTCGGCCTGGAAAGAAGCCATCATTATTCCTATTCTAAAACAAGACAAGGACCCATCCTCCGTTGCGAGCTATAGGCCCATCGCACTAACAAGCTGCCTCTGTAAACTCTTTGAAAAGATGATAAACCGCCGACTTATACATTTCCTCGAAGCAAACAAATTACTTGACCCATACCAGTGCGGTTTTCGAGAAGGCAGATCTACCTCTGACCACCTTGTACGTATCGAGGCACAAATTCGCGACGCTTTTATCCACAAGCAATTCTTCCTTTCGGTGTTCCTCGATATGGAAAGGGCCTACGACACCACATGGCGCTTTGGAATATTAAGAGACCTGTCCCACTTAGGTGTACGTGGAAGAATGTTAGATATAATAGAAAGTTACTTATCCTATAGAACATTCCGTGTTCGAGTGGGCAATGTCTTGTCCCGAACATTTGTCCAAGAAACAGGAGTGCCGCAAGGTGGCGTGCTGAGTTGTACACTTTTTATTATCAAAATGAATTCTTTGCGTTTGTGCATCCCGCGTAACATGTTTTATTGCATATATGTCGATGACGTTCAAATCGGTTTTAAATCTTGCAATCTTACAATGTGCGAGCGGCAGGTTCAACTTAGTTTGAAAAAGTTAACCAAATGGGCAGACGACAACGGGTTCAGCCTTAACCCGCAAAAAAGCACCTGCGTCTTATTTTCAAGAAGGAGAGGCCTCCATCCCGATCCGGACATTCACCTACACGGCCAGCGGCTACCTGTAAAAACCGAACACAAATTTTTAGGCATAATTTTAGACATGAAATTGACCTTTGTACCTCACATCAAAAATCTCAAATACAAGTGTCTGAAAGCTATGAATATCCTCAAGGTTTTGTCGCGAACATCATGGGGCAGTGATACAAAATGTCTGATGAATCTGTATAGAAGCCTAATACGCACGCGCCTAGATTATGGGGCGATAATCTATCAATCTGCGACACCAAGCGCCTTGAAAATGCTCGACCCGGTCCACCACTTGGGCATTCGTCTTTCTACGGGTGCTTTTCGCACCAGCCCCGTAGAAAGCCTCTACGTCGTCTCGAACGAGTGGTCGCTCCACCTGCAGAGATCTTACATGTCCTTTCTATATTACCTCAAAGTGAACGCAGACAAAGAGAACCCGTCACACTCCACAATTAATGATTTGTCCAGTTCTGCCCTGTTTTACAACCGTCCTTCGGTGAGGCAGCCCTACTCACTTCTCGTGAGGAGCTTAGCTGAGGAAATGTGTGTGCCGCTTCTCGAACACTGTTTGATGGCCCCTGCCGCACATCTCCCGCCGTGGCAGTGGCAGCTCATAGAATGTGATGTATCCTTCGTGGAAGTTACAAAACACGCGCCTATAGCACATATCCGTACATATTTCCTCGAACTACAGCACAAATACAGTTGCCAAGAATTCTTTACCGATGCCTCAAAGTCCAATACTTCTGTGTCTTACGCAGCTGTTGGTCCATCTTTTTCCGATGCCGGCATTCTGCACCCGAATACGAGCATCTTCACAGCAGAAGCATACGCCATACTTGCGGCCGTCAAACACATAAAACAATTAAACCTCCAAAGCGCAGTAATATACACCGATTCCCTAAGCGTGGTAACAGCCCTCAAAACACTGAACAAACACAAAAACCCCGTCCTCGTCTCCCTGTACTCACTCCTATGCACAGTCTGCGCACTCAAACAGCGCGTCGTAGTGTGCTGGGTGCCAGGTCACCGCGAGATCCAAGGCAACGTGTTGGCTGACCAGCTAGCAGCCTCCGCCCATGAAAATGCTGCCGCCAATACACTCCTTTCCGTTCCTCCACTGGACTTCAAACATTTCATTAAAAGCAAGCTCAGGGCTTATTGGCAGAACACATGGGACACACACACACAAAACAAACTACATGTTATCAAGCCGCATCTGGGTAATTGGCCGCCAGTAACAAAATCACGCCACACAGAAGTAATACTTACAAGGCTAAGAACAGGACACACACACAGTACACACTCACACCTTCTATCCGGTGGTGAACCACCCATGTGTGAGAAATGTGGTGAACCACTCACCGTGCTTCACATTTTAATTCAATGTACAGAATTAGACACACTACGAAGAAAACATTTTATATTACCCTACCGACAACAATTACCATTACACCCAGCTATGTTCATCGGTAGGGAACCTGTTTTTAAACATCAGTCGCTCTTCGCGTTTTTAAAGGAAGTCCACAGCTTTCACGTCACATACCCAGGCAGTCCGTAGCACGACCTCTGAAAAGAGGTTGGTGCTACGGGAGCTACATTGGAGGAAGCACCTGCCTCCCTGCCTTTGGCCTCAAAGGCCCTGAGGAGGTATTCGTGCTCACAACATACGCTCATTGTTTTATCGTCACAATCACTTGTCATTCATTCTATATGCATATGCCTCACGTCATCTCATAATTTTACTACGTATATGTTTTACCCGCCTTTAGCGCGAGGAATTTTAGGCCCCTTTACAGCCACCTAACATAACCATTGTTCACTTTAGCTATCATGTCCTGGCGCTCTTTGGCCATCACATGGCCCTTGCGCCAATAAACAACATACATCATCATCTCTGCATAGTGGGGTGTGCGCCTCAGCATGTTATCAATAATGGCAAACAGGGGCTACTTTATTTTGCCTGCATTGCCTGGCGCGCCGCTCCTCGTTGACGATTCAGTGCCGGACACGATCTTCATCCACCTGTCCCTTATGTTTTTAAACTTCAACATGGCCTGCATTCCTGCACGAATCACATACAATTCATTCGCTCTCAACATGCAACAAACGACTCAACGGTCAGTCCAAACAGGGCTCCAATAAGGTCCCACCGGTTCATTTTCTCTTCCTTATCCTTATAGTTGGGGAGTGTCTTATCGTACAGGAAGGGATACAGCCGAACTTCTTCAAGAAAAGCTTTGACGTCCATGTCAACAGCAGAGCACACACGTTTTGAGCACAACGACGGCGCCAAAAAAAGAAAGAAAACGAGCCCTGTGCGTTGCTATGGCGACTACCACGCAGGTCGCTGATTGGCGCTTTGCTTGGGCGGCAGCGGCAGAAATAGCGCAGCGAACGATAGGGTCGGCGGGAAGAAATCCTTCCCGCTCAGCGGGAAAACGAGCAGAAAGAGGCGTCTCGCGCGCGGCGCGCGGGAGAGTGCCGCGCCGCTAGTGTGTTCGTACACTTATGCTCCTACTCAACAGAGGTGTGGATCCACAGTTGCAGTGCTTGCTTTCGAGGTGCAGCTTCTTATTTATACCTGCATAAAACAATAATATAACTATTTCTCTGAAACCTTTACAAACAAATAACTTCAACATCTAAATGTACCTTTTTGGTTGCTTGTTCAACGATAGTTTCCATAAATGATGAGCAATAGTAGATGTTTTGTAAGATATACAGAAAAGCTGTGGAGTAATTTTGACCATTCTTATAATCCACCTTTTGCATTGTGCAGTGGCGCCATCTAAGTGCGTGCTGTGAGAAGCAAAATGGGCGGCGTTGGGTGCGCACTGCAGGAAGGGAGTTGTAGTGTTTTTCTTTTCTGTTTAAAATAGAGCAATGCCTGTACATCCATAAACTTTGACACAGAGTGCAGGCACCTGTGTCTGTTGAACCTGAAGTAACTTTAATATGGAGGTTAATGATAAAAATCGTAGTTATTGTTGAGTTATTTTTCTAAATACATTTAATGCGTGATAACGCATGCGGAGGCCTTCACAGCATTATAGAAGAGTAACACATTTGTTTACATCGGCATGTACTACAGCACATACACGTCACAGTATCTGCACATGCGCGAGGGGGGTAGCTTCCCTTCGCGCGCATCATGTCACCGGAGTGCTTGTGTGTCGTCTGCTAGCTGTTTTTCGGTCTCGGTGGTGATCGTATTTTGATGGCAACTAAAATATAGATGCATTCAGTTCAAACGGTGTGCTTATGCTTGATGTCTCACCTAGTTTTCTTCCTTTTCTTCCTCCTGTGTTCTTTTGGTCGAACAACGAACAGGCAAAGAAACAGAAACATCTGAACTGTTAATTGGCGCACGTTTCACAAATGATTGATACGTTTGAAGAAGTACCGTATTTACTCGAATCTAGGCCGGCCCCGATTCTAAGCCGACCCCCGAAATTCGCAAGACCAGAAAAGTAAAAAAACCTATTCATTGTACTCGAATCTAAGCCGACCCCCCCACTTTCGCACATCGTTTTTTCGAAAAAAACATCGGCTTAGATTCGAGTAAATACGGTAGTATAAGTAAACTGAAATATTTTTTTTTGATGTTATATTAGTATTTTTTATTGTCCCCGTTTGCAAGAAACACTGCTGGAATTCAGAGGGTAGTGACGATACAGCGCTGGCACAAAGTTATGCACTCGAAGGTTCTCGCACTCTTAGCAAACGGCTACCTAAGCTCGTCCGCAGTCACCGGGTAAACAGAATATCATACCATGGCTAACATGGCTATTTCATGTATATTGCCACATATTTTCACAAATTTCGTAAAGCACAGCGATCCTACAATTGTCTATGCATTTTCACAACTTTTGCAGTGTGTACCAACGCCACATCACGCTGCACTCTAAGCCAAAAGAGAGCAACGGGGGTATAGGGGTTGCTCCTTTGAGGGAGCAACTGCAAGGGGACGAACCGTTACTCTCCTATCAGTTACTCCTTTAGAGAGATTAAGCCAGTCCCTCCAGTTGCTCCCCGAGGACCAATTGTTACTCTCACCAGTTGATCCCCGACGACTATAAGGGTTGGTCTTACCAGCTGCTCCTCAAGGGCTAAATGTTTGTCGTTGCATTTACTCCCAGAGACGAACTGCTGATCCTTCTGTTACTCTCCAGGGGATGAATTGTTCAGTCCTCAATGCATATCTGCAGTTACTCGAAATCGCTTTTTTGACAACTGACAAACGAGCAGAGGTGCTTTGCCAAGCTGCTTGTAACAGAAAATATAGAAAAATTTTGAACACCTTATTTTTTGTTTACCGCAGCAGTGTCTGTGCCACACACACTAGAGGTGTTGGCTGCATACCGTTGGAAACTCCAACCATTCAGTACAACAAATCGAAAGTTCTTTGTGCCTTTAATGGAAGTACAATATCGAAGCCCTAGTACAGGGAAATCTGAGATGCCAGGGCGGACACAAGGTCATTTTCGGCAACGGCGACTTTATCAAGCTGTACATGGAGGCCTGTTGATTCAAGCAGGCTGGTGCCCTCAAATGTCACCATAGGCACAGGGTGCAAAACATCTGGCTGCTGCAAAAAGAAAACTAAATTGCGGGGTGCTACATATCAAAATCACGGTAAGATTATAAGGCATGCTGTAGTGAAGGACTTCCCATTAATTTAGGCAACCTCTTGTTCCTTAATGAATTGCTGCAAGGAGATAAGTGAATCCTTCCCAATGTTGAGTCAAACCTTTTCAACACAGTAATTTGTCTTTGTCAGCGAGCAAGTTTTCAAACATCCTCCTAAGTACGAGTACTGTTAATACAATGTTTCTAGGGGTGTGCAAATGGTGAAATTTGTAACCGAGTTGAATACGAACACTAATAAATACTGTTTGAATGGTTTCCGAATAGTAAGACAACCATTTTCAGAACAGTCTAGAACAAGATATCTTTTTTAAACAAATGTTCACAAACTTTACTGAAGAACATTACGGTTAGTTTTAACCTACAGAAAATACCACAATTATGAAAACTGAAGTAAGCTCATATACAGCAGTGACCAGAGCCTTCGAAATACTTTGTAACTGTAGGTTGAAATACAGCAGTGACTAAGCAATCAAGGCGATACTTTGTCACCTACTTTTAAATAAGATTTACACATCAAAACTAAACAATTTTGAACCGAACACCACGCATTCAGCTAAAGGTATAATGAAACAGATCACCCTGTCATGACAACATGAGCCTCGGCACCGGAAAAAGCATGTAAGCCTCAGTGTTGAAAGCTGCATCTGCAAGAACAGTTTACGCAAACACAACCCTTAAGTCTTGTTATGCATGAAGCTGAATGGAGCCGTACTCCCCACCTCAATTTATTACAACCCCGCAGGGGCGTCTGCGCAAGCAGGCGTTTGGTGTGTAGCGACACCACGGACCCCAGCTAACGGGGGGGTTTCGACCCTCTCCCACGCCTAGCCGTGCGTGGCTTTGCCGTGTCCGGGGAAAAGGGGATCCTGGGGGTTGAGCCGACGCCGGGTGATTGGACCTTTAAGGCCCCCCGGCAGAGGCAACACACCCCTTTGGCCCCGGCTTCACGTAGACGGCACCCTGGGCTGACCCACCCAGGGGAAATCGGCAGTCGCCTTGCCCGCAGGGGCGTCTGCGCAAGCAGGCGTTTGGTGTGTAGCGACACCACGGACCCGAGCTAACGGGGGGTTTCGATCCCTCCCACGCCTCGCCGTGCGTGGCTTTGCCGTGTCCGGGGAAAAGGGGATCCTGGGGTTGAGCCGACGCCGGGTGATTGGACCTTTAAGGCCCCCCGGCAGAGGCAACACACCCCTTTGGCCCCGGCTTCACGTAGACGGCACCCCTGGGCTGACCCACCCAGGGGAAATCGGCAGTCGCCTTTTCCTGTCTCTCTCCCCTCATCTTCGTCTTTCTCTCTCACTTTAAATCTTTCCTGTCTACTCCTCCCTTCTCGTTACTTCCGATTTTTCCTGGCGGCAAGGGTTAACCTTGTGTAGTTACTCTCGCTTGAGTAGTTATATTAGGTTATAGCGGCACTGTACGGCTGGCGTCTGTAGCCTTATACATCTAAGTGCTTCAGCGTCCCCTAGTTGGACTCCATGGTGGGTGGCCGCCATTGCTGCCGAAACAAACAAAACTATCATGGGAACACCCTCATTTCCCCGCCTACTTGATCGTCTCCCTCAGAAGAGGGTACGCACCGAAGAACTAACAAGCTTCAACCGACCGAGGACCTCCTATCCGAAATTCCACGTAATCCATAGTGAAGCTACAGACAAACAAGCTAGATCGATCTCCCCATTTGTTGTGGCAAAGTCTCTGACCGAAGTCCTTGGGCCAGGCTACAAGGTAACTAAGATGGCTAGCGGTGACCTTCTGCTTGAGCTCCCTGAAAAGCACCACTACGACAAACTTGGTGGTCTAGCAACCTTTGGCAACATCCCAATATCTGTTTCACCTCACCGATCAATGAATACCACACGCGGAGTCGTCTCAGAAGTAGATCTCCTTCAATTATCGGAACAAGAACTTCTAGAAGGGTGGAAAGACCAAAATGTCACCGATGTGAAACGAATCATAATCAGACGCGACAACAAAGAAATAGCGACGAAGCATCTCATACTAACCTTCGAATCCAGCGATCTACCACAAACCATTGAAACAGGATACATCAAACTAGCCGTCCGCCCGTACATCCCAAATCCGAGGCGATGCTTCAAATGCCAGCGATTCGGCCATGGTTCGCAGAGCTGCCGTGGTCAAGAAACTTGCGCAAGATGTGGAGGCCAAGGCCATCCCTCTGAAAACTGTACAAGCACACCTCACTGCGTCAATTGTGACGGTGATCATGCAGCCTACTCGCGATCCTGTCCAAACTGGAAAGAGAGAAAGACATAATCACCCTCAAGGTAAAAGAAAACATTTCTTTCCGTGAAGCCCGTAAGAGGTGCTCACCTTTTCACACCACACCTTACGCTGATGCGGCGCGCCGGGGGGCCGCGTCGCATCGGCCGCCGCCACTCCTTCGGTCTGCGCAGAGCGACCCGTCGGCTGTGGCACCTGCCCCCAAGGCGGCAGTAGTTAAGTCTACACCGCCAACTCGCGAACAGGGACCGGCGACTCCAGGGCCGTCGGGTCTCAAGGCCTCGTCTCACCAGGCGAGGCCCGAAACTCGAGCCACTAGCCCGACCGTGCGGGCATCCAGTGCCTCCGAGGAGGCAATGGACACGGTATCGGCACCACTGGTGCCGAAACACCGGCGCAGTTCTCTGGACCGCGCCAAGAAAACAAAAAAGCCAATTACGGGGCCGGACGACCGTCCTGCCTCCTGAAACAGTATTTCACTTGAACACTCCACAGTTCCTTATTGTGCACACAGCACCGTTGTATGATTAATATGTACACACAAATATTACAGTGGAACATCCGAGGCCTTCTTCGAAACCTCGATGACATTCAAGAACTCCTTCACGAACTCAATCCAAAAGTGCTGTGTGTGCAAGAAACACATTTAAAAGCACAACACACAAACTTTCTACGAAACTACCTCATTTTTCGAAAGGACCGAGATGATGCCACGGTATCATCCGGCGGTGTAGCCATTATAGTCAACCAATCAGTAGCATGTACACATTTACCACTACAGACGTCCCTGGAAGCAGTGGCTGTTCGAGCAGTTCTTCTAGATAAACTCATCACCATTTGCTCTCTATACATACCGCCACAATACAACCTACAAAAACAAGAATTCCAGTCCTTGGTGGATGAACTGCCCGAGCCTTATCTGGTCCTTGGGGACTTGAATGCGCATAGCGATCTATGGGGTGACTCTCGCTGCGATGCGCGAGGTCGTCTGATCGAAAATTTTCTGTTTTCTTCCGGCGCGTGTCTGTTGAATCGGAAAGAGCCAACATATTATAATCTCGCCAACAATTCCTACTCGTCAATAGACCTCAGCATTACATCTCCATGCCTTCTTCCAGTCCTTAATTGGAAAGTTATTGGGAATCCCTATGGAAGTGACCATTTCCCAATAGTTCTAAGCGCAGCAATAACAAATCAATGTCCTCCACAGGTTCCCAAATGGCAGACTGAAAGAGCCGATTGGGAACAGTTTCGAAAACTTACCATCTTAAGCTGGACTGACATGTGTACCTTAAGTATAGAAGCTGCTGTGGACTACTTTGTAGCCTTTTTGATCGATGCTGCAAGCAAATGCATCCCACAAACAAGCGGACGGTCTCGAAAACAACGTGTCCCATGGTGGAATAATGACTGTCGAATTGCGCGAAACAAGCAAAACAAGGCATGGAGGTTGCTTCGCGATTCTCCGACAGCTGAGAACCTTATCAACTTTAAGAACATAAAGTCCCAAGGCAGGAGGACGCGCCGACAGGCTAGAAGAGAAAGTTGGCAGAAGTTTTTATCAGGCATTAGTTCATATACACACGAGGGTAAAGTCTGGAACAGGGTAACTAGGGTAGTAGGAAGACAAGCGTATTCACTTCCTCTAGTAAGCACAGAAGGTGAGAGCTTGGAAGACCAGGCGAACTACCTAGGCGCACACTTCGAACAAGTGTCCAGTTCCGCGCATTACTCTGAAGTATTCCAACGGTACAAAACAAGAATAGAAAAACAGAAACTAGAGCGGAAAAGCACAAAGCACGAGGCATATAACCAACCTTTCAGCTTAGCTGAGCTACAGGTATCACTAAGCTGCTGCAGTAATTCCGCCCCAGGATCTGACCGTGTGGTATATGACATGTTGAAAAACCTACCTGCCGAAACGAAAAAAACCTTACTTTCCCTGTATAACGCCATCTGGTTTTCCGGCGAGATCCCATCGTCATGGAAAGAGGCGATTGTCATTCCTATTCTTAAACAGGGCAAAGATCCATCCTCTGTTACGAGTTACAGGCCCATCGCGCTAACAAGCTGTCTGTGCAAACTTTTCGAAAAGATGATAAACCGTCGACTTATACATTTCCTGGAAATGAACAATCTACTTGACCCGTACCAGTGCGGATTTCGCGAGGGCAGATCCACCATTGACCACCTGTTACGTATCGAGGCACAAATCCGTGACGCATTCGTCCACAGGCAGTTCTTTCTGTCTGTGTTCCTCGATATGGAAAAGGCTTACGACACAACATGGCGCTTTGGAATACTAAGAGACCTGTCCCACCTTGGTGTACGTGGTAGAATGCTAGATATAATAGAGAGCTACTTGTCAGATCGCACGTTTCGAGTCCGGGTAGGAAATGTTCTATCAAGACCATTTCTTCAAGAAACGGGAGTGCCACAGGGTGGTGTACTTAGTTGCACACTCTTTATTATCAAAATGAATTCCTTGCGCCTCTGCATACCGCGAAATATGTTTTATTGCACATACGTCGACGATGTACAGGTCGGTTTTAAGTCGTGCAACCTTTCGATCTGTGAGCGTCAGGTCCAGCTAGGGCTGAACAAGATCTCCAAATGGGCGGACGAGAATGGTTTCAGCCTTAATTCTCAAAAAGCACCTGTGTCCTGTTCTCTCGAAAGAGAGGCCTTCATCCTGATCCAGATATTGACCTGCATGGTCAACATCTCTCCGTGAAGACGGAGCACAAATTCTTAGGCCTAATTCTCGATAGTAAGCTTACGTTCGTATCGCACATTAAATATTTAAAAAACAAATGCCTAAAAACAATGAATGTTCTAAAAGTGTTGTCACACACTACGTGGGGTAGTGACAAAAAGTGTCTGTTGAATCTGTACAAAAGCCTCATACGCACTCGCCTAGACTACGGTGCAATAATCTATCAGTCGGCGACAGCAAGCGCCTTGAAGATGCTTGACCCTGTCCACCATCTAGGCATTCGCCTTTCTACGGGCGCCTTTCGCACCAGCCCCGTGGAAAGCCTCTACGTCGAATCGGACGAGTGGTCGCTACACCTACAGAGATCTTACCTATCTTTTGTATATTTTCTGAAGGTGAACGCAAACAAGGAACACCCCTCACACTCCACAATCAATGATTTGTCCAGTTCTGCCCTTTTCGACAACCGTTCTTCGGTGAGACAGCCGTACTCACTTCGTGTGAGGGCTCTAGCTGAAGAAATGGGTGTGCGAATTCTCGAACACTCTCTAATGGCTCCCGCTCCACGTCTCCCGCCGTGGCAGTGGCATCTTATAGATTGTGATGTTTCTTTCGTGGAAGTTACCAAGCACGCGCCACTTGCACATATCCGCACACACTTCCTCGAACTCCAGCACAAATACACGTGTCCAGAATTCTTCACAGATGCCTCAAAGTCCAATACTTCTGTGTCGTACGCAGCGGTTGGTCCATTCTTTTCCGATTCCGGCATTCTGCACCCAAACTCAAGTATCTTCACAGCGGAAGCTTACGCGATACTTGCGGCTGTTAAACACATAAGACACTCAAAACTACAAAAGGCAGTTATTTACACGGATTCCCTAAGCGTGGTAAAAGCTTTAAAAACTCTGAAAAAACACAAAAAACCCTGTCCTTGTCTCGCTATACTCTCTTTTATGCACGATCTACACACTCGAACAACGTGTCGTAGTGTGCTGGGTGCCAGGGCACCGCGAGATTGCAGGCAACGTGTTGGCGGATCACCTAGCAGTATCCGCCCACGAAAACAGTCCCAATACACTCATAGCTATTCCCCCACTAGACTTAAAACCCTTCCTCAAAAGAAAGCTCAGGGCCTTTTGGCAGACCACATGGGATATGCAGACAAGAAATAAGCTACACGTTATCAAACCACATCTAGGTAATTGGCCGCCGGTATCGAAGTCACGCTACACAGAAGTTACACTTTGCAGACTTAGGATTGGCCACACACATAGTACCCACTCATATCTTTTGTCCGGAGGCGATCCACCTCTGTGTGATCACTGTGGCGATCCACTAACTGTACTCCACACCTTACTGCAATGCACGGAACTGGACGCTCTCAGAAAAAAGCATTTTTCACCCATATACCTACAGTACCCACTCCATCCTTTTATGTTCATTGGCAGAGAACCCCATTTTAAATATCAGTCCCTGTTTGCATTCCTAAAAGATGTACACAATTTTAACGTTATTTTTCCAGGCGCTCCGTAGCGCGGCCTCATGATTGAGGCTGCTGCTACGGTTTCCATCAAAGGAAGCACCTGCCTCTCGGCCTTTGGGATCAAAGGCCTTGAGGAGGCACTCGTGCTGTTATCCCGCCTCTCACATGTAAATACCATGCTCACTCGTCATTTATCCCACACCCATAGATCACACCACTTGTCACTGCCATAATTTTATACTGTATACACATTTTTTTACGCTTCTTTATAGCGCGTGATTTTAGGCCTTTATACAGCCACAATACACCCTGTCATCGTAATCATTGGTCATCGCCAACACCACATAACAGACATGGCGCTCTTTGGCCACCCATGGCCCTTGCGCCAAAAAGCCCCACTAATCATCAACCTTATCTGGGAGTCTGGAAGAATGCCAACAAATTGGAAAAAAGCTTTTATCATTCCCTTTCTGAAAGCTGGAAAAGATCCCACATTACCATCCAGCTACAGACCCATAGCACTCACAAGTTGTATAGCCAAATCGTACGAGAGCATAATTAACATTAGGCTAACATACGTCCTCGAAGCCGATAAATTAATAAATTTCCATCAGTGTGGTTATAAGAAGGGGTGTTCGACTACCGACCACCTCGTCCGCCTTGAACACACAATACGAGAAGCTTTTTTGTACAAGCAGCACTGTTTAGCAGTATTTTTTGATCTTGAAAAGGCATATGACACAACTTGGAAATATGGTATCTTACAAGACCTGGCGGAACTAGGAATCCGCGGCAGGATGCTCAACTGCTTGTCCGACTTTCTATCAGACCGAACGTTCCAAGTTCGTTTAGGCTCAACACTTTCACGTCCATTTACTCAGGAAAACGGTGTGCCTCAGGGCTGTGTCTTAAGCACAACCCTCTTTGTCGTCAAAATGAACTCGCTGAATCAGGTGATACCATCCACTATATGCATTCACTTTACGTCGATGATCTCCAAATAGCGTGCCGGTCATCCAACATTACGACATGTGAACGACAGACTCAAATTGCATTAAACAAGCTTACCCAATGGGCCAACAAAAACGGCTTCCGTTTTTCAGACGAAAAGACTGTTGCTGTGGCGTTCTCTCACAAACGAGGCTTGCAACCAGACCCCGTCCTTAAATTAAACGAAACATTACTGCCAGTAAAACAGGAACAAAGGTTTCTGGGTGTTGTATTTGATAAAAAGCTTAACTTTCTTTCACATATTAATAATCTGAAGGTCAAAGCCAATAAAGCTCTTAATGTCCTGAAAGTCTTGTCCCGGAAGCGCTGGGGCTCCGACCGTAAATGCCTCCTACACATCTATCGTTCGTTGGTACGTAGCAAACTAGACTACGGTAGCATAATCTATGGTTCTGCAAGAGGCTCGTACCTCAAGCGCCTAGACCCTATCCATAACAAAGGGCTACGCCTAGCAACCGGTGCCTACCGGACCTCGCCCATTCCTAGCTTGTACTCCGAAAGTAACGAACCGTCCTTGGAATACAGGAGAACGCAACTGATGTCTACATATGTCCTTAGAGTTCGTTCTTCGCCAAACCATATATGCCACAACATTATCACACGCTGTGACCAACGACTACACTACACAAACAAGCCAAACGCCATTAGACCACTAATACTGAGATTTGAAGAAAAATTTCACGCCCTAAATGTACCTAATGAAGCACTCTCCGTCGCCAGAAGACCAGTCAGATTGGCCCCCTGGAGTGACTTCTCCAAACACCTTGATTTCTCACTAACACATATAAAAAAACAACATACCCCACGTGAACATATACTGCAGGAATTCCGCACGCTACAAGAAAAGTACCACACTTACAAAGAATTTTACACCGATGGTTCGAAGACGTCTGCGTATGTTGGAAGCAGCGTGGCAGGAGGAATACACGAACAAGTGACCAGACTGCCTCATTTCGTCTCTGTATACACCGCTGAGTGCTATGCCTTGTTGATGGCAGTACGAAATATTATAAGCACAAAACATAAAAAAGCAGTTATTTTCACTGATTCTTTAAGTGCTCTTAGAGCCTTAAATTCCAAATATCAGTATGAGCCATTCACAGGTGATATATTGAATATCCTATCACACCTACCTGAAGGCCACATCATAAAATTTTGTTGGGTCCCGAGTCATGTTGGGATCCGAGGTAACGAAAGGGCGGACCAGCTAGCAGCAACGGCAAAAGAGCTGCGTGTTTCAAAGATAAACGTACCTGTTAGGGATGCGATTAAAGCAGTTCGTCTGGCCATCAGCTCTCATTGGCAGCTTAGATGGAATTCGCAACAAAATAACAAACTTCACCTAATTAAACCTATCCTTGGTGAATGGAAGACGTGCTATCATCAAGAACGTTTTATTGAAGTAGTAATGTGCCGACTTCGAATAGGCCATACACATGTCACACATAACTATCTATTGGCAGATGAAAAACCACCAACATGCGATAAATGTTATGAGCAACTAACAGTAGCCCACATGTTAATTGCTTGCCCACATCTGGAAACTCTAAGAAAAAAACATTTTCATATCTTTTACAAGTTAAACATTCCATTTCACCCAATGTTACTCTTAGATGATGAGCCTTTAATCCCCTTAGATAATGTGATCAGTTTTTTAGACGAAGCAGGATTATTAAATACACTTTAATTATGACAGGCTGTGCTACTGTTACCGTAATAGAAAAACCTAACTAATGCGACCTGCAGCACGGCCTCTCCAGGAGGTCTTTGCTGCGGTAGGTATCCTTACATGAGGCACTGGCCTCCCGGCCCTTGCTTATAAGGACACGGGCAGGGCATTAGTGCAACAAGAACGCCGTCACTTTATTCCTTGATAACCTCGGGCACCATTCATACACATTGGCCAGCCCATGCATCACGCCCATAATTTTAGAGTATACATAAATTTTACGCGCTCAGGCAGCGAGTTATCTTAGGCCTCTCTACAGCCAAGCTACACCACTCATTAATCCCATCTATCATCGCCCAGCACACATTCATAGTCAGGGCCATAGTGTTGTTTATTTTAGGTTCTTTTCCCTTTCCCCATCATGTGTCTGGCGCAGCATAGCCTTAGTCGCTCTTGCGCCATAAAACCCAACTCAACAACAACAACAGCAGGATGGTTGCACACATCAACATGCAGAAAACGAAACACAGAGACCAAACCAGGCGTAGTTTATGGCAGGAAAAGCAAAATAGAAGTTATTTTTTATTTTAACTATTCGCCCCAAGGTCGACCTACAGGTGGCGACACTGTCGTGCCGCTAGCGTGGATACATTGCTGAGCCGTTGGGTTGAAATGCAAGCTGTGGCGTCGCGTTGTGATTAATTTCGCGAAATAGCGCTGCTTAGAACCCGCCGACAAGGATGGTTCGATATTGATCGGTGCCTCAGTGCTCTACTTACTGCACTGAAGCGGGAATAAGTTTCCACTACTACCCTGAGAAGGCTGTGCTCCACACGAAGTGGCTTGCAAGGCTTAAAGAAGACAAGCAGCCTTCAAAGTACGCCATGGTCTGCAGCAAACATTTCGCTGACAATGCCTTTATAACAGTGAGAAGAAACGGAGAAGGTAAGTCTAAACGTTCTGGTTCTGTTATTTTTGGTGTGCGGCACGTTTGCGGCGACCGTTGCTCGCGTGAAGCTAGCGCTAATACGCTCTCCTGCGATCGCCTTCGTTGTTACCGTAGTTGTTATCAGCGTGCTCAGTAATTCCCACTTATCTCTCGCTGTACCAAATCACTGTTGTGCTCGTCCGCGTGGCAAGTCATATGCTGCAAGTTAAACGGTTAAACCCATGACCTCCGGTTCAACTGCTTAGCACATCGAACCTACGTCCCTGTGTGTTGAACTTGCGTTGGCATATCATGTATATACGAGTATGTACGCTGCGTAGTTAACGTGCAACTCGCCAGTTCTAGCGTTGGCGCAGAGTTTCTTTCACGTCTGGGTTGTTTTGTTAGATTGTTGCCTGTAATAGACGTTCACTGTAGTCGGGCACCGACCACAGTCGGTAGCCGATTCCATGCAGTCGTTTTATCAAAATCCGTGCAAACTTCGTGGACATCACCCTCTGGCTACTAACAGCCTTACTTACTAATTCTCACTGAGATTTCATGTAGGGCTCGGAGGAGACTCCTCACAAAGTAATGTTTATCTTCCATATTTCATGCTTTTCTTTTACTATTAGTCTGCAAGCGAAGAAAGCTGAAGACCGACGCAGAGCCAACGCTAAACTTGCCGCAACGCAGCTTTGACAGAGTAAAGTTGCCGCACAAATCACCGTGTGAGTGTTTATTTGTTATTATCATCATTTTTTCGTCATTCTCAGTCTGTTTTATTCTATTGCAGATCGAAGGACTTTACCAGCGATCTCCACTTTATAGTTGAGAGTTTCATTTAATTTGGGAAGACGTTATCAAATTCCCAAATCATGTGTCCTTTTTTGTTTTCTTTTTGTAGTGGACAGGGCTCCTCCTGTTTTAAATCAGCTGGCACAAGTGGACTCGGTCAGCGGTGGTACGGGTAAATTGCATAAAACTAAAAGCAAATATATCGGCTCGCACCCGATGAGTGCTCAAGTTTTGAAGTTGGCAAGGTTGTTTTCAGAAGCACTATCTGGATGTCTGGGCATTATACAGATATTTGTGCTTTACTTGAAGCATTGGTGCCTGGCATAACAGAAGCGAGATGAACGCACAAACTTGTAGTTGCTTGGCACTTTGTTAATGAATATTATTGAGACCGTTATAAAATTTGCACTGTTATAAAATTTCCATAGGCAGTACTGCCTCCTGTGCCTGTATGTGGCTGGCTATACCCATTCCGAATGCTTGGAATTTCGTCAGTGTATCTTGTCAGAGCGGTTAGAAAATTTTCACGGGCAGCTCTGCCTCTTGCGGCTGGCTCCACATGGCTGACCATACTCATCTCGAAGAGGAATAATGTGGGGTTATTATTGCTCCTCAGTGGTTATATCAAAACTAGGAGCGTGTAGGTGTCTTCGTATTCTTAACACAAATTTGTGACCATCATCTATTGCTTCTCAACAAGGCTAGCTATGATATGTACTTTCACAATTGCACTAAAGTGTTGTTCAGCTTTTTTAATCTGTCAAATGTTGCCTAACACTTGTCTGTAGAAGCCAGCCAAGCGCCATCCAGCCCAAAAGAGCCAGGCAGTGATGCCGAAGATGCTTTGACTATTGGTGTGTATAATTTTTCTGCAAGCACTTCTTCGAAGCTTGATGTTGATATTGTGCAGGTGATGGTGGTGCTGACAGCTGCACTGTCATGGACACTGAGGACACCGTTATTGAAGGTTCGTTCAAGAATTATATTCTAACAACACATTGTCAATCAAGTTTGAAACTTACATTTGGCGAAAGTATCTCTGCGACTGCAGAATCTGTAGACGAAAACCTTCAAAAGCCGAGATTGTTCAGCAATTGTGTGCTGCATTGCTCTCTCATTTTGAAAATAGTGACCGAGTGTGTGTGTTCATTCATATAGTGCTTCCTCTGTTAAACAGTTAATCATTAGCGTTTGTCATTTGTGAACCGTGAACATGGGGTGTGTGACCCACAGAAGGGCTAATTCCATGTGCCTTCCATTTTCCAATTACACCGCTGGAGGCACTCAAAACCTGGAAAATAACTTCAAAGCACTGACTACTTTGTTGCTGAAGTTTTGTTTCCATACAAACCGTACACTACTAAGCTGATGGTCATAATGAATGACCGTGCCCTTTCCTAGAAATTTCTGTTAAATGAAATTTCCCATCGAGACACTGTGCATGAAATGTAGTACGCAGAAAAAAATTCGGCAGATCCCACGTACCGCGGGAATCGATGTTATGCGAAGCATGCGCAGGAAGGTGACTATGCCGCTGTTTTTCACATTGAGCGAAAGGTTACGGAATGACGCTAGAGAAATCTGCAAATGGTGTACGCACACACATATTTTGAAGAGTCGAAAATGTGTTATATAACCAGTTAGTGTTGTCACTGGGATGTATCTCGTGCCTGGCTCTGTTTTTGTTGCTGGTCATCAATTGTCTTTTGCTCATGCACATATCATCTAGCTGCAGTGACGCTTTCCAATAAAGGTTCACAGTTGTTTGTAGTGCATCATCCTGTCCGTCTCACTTCTTTTTTGTCCCGATTATTACACTTCATTTACCAAGTGTGCATCGCCAACTGGCCCTAACTTCTACTCTTCTAAACTTGTGCATTTTTACAGTGCCACCTGAGGACGTGCTTGAGGCGTTCGCTTCAACTGTGTGCCAGCAAGCAGGTACGCTACGAGATGCCTGTGTTCAAGTGAACCCTCAGCCACAACTTGGGCGATCGAAGTCATTGCTCTCATACAGACTTGTTGAGGACGAAAACAAGATTCGGACTCTGACAGGGCTAGGATGTCTGCAGCTTCTGCAGAATATAATTGCCGAGTTTACTGCCCTGCGCAGTGTTTGTGCACCAAGAGGCTTTGCCTTAAGCGACGAGGATGTGGTCTTAATGGTTTTTGTTAAGCTGTACCATAATATTAATTTAGTTTTCTGGCACTTCTCTTTTCTGTGCACCGAACTACAGCAGCCAGTATTGTGAAAAATGGCATTTGCATGCTTGCACGTGTACTGGCAGAAGCCGTTTTTTTCCTTGAAAGGAGTCTGCTTGACAACCTGACAGTTTATTTTCAACGGTACAGAAACACACGTGTTGTGCTTGACTGCACGGAGGTTGCAGTCGAAAGACCACAGGACCTGGCATCCCACCTATTGACTCTGAAGGTTCTCATTGGCTGTGCACCGAGTGGAATGGTAGCAATGGGTATGGGGGAAGAGCCTCTGATTCCCAACTCACTGCCCGTTCAGATGTCCTGGACTTGTGCATGCCGTATGTCGATCATGTAATGGTTGACAAAGGATGTTTGATTGAAAACTTCTGCAAAATGCAAGAGTAACCATGGATCGACCACCATTTCCGAAGAAAAGGCAGCAGATGGAAGAGCATGAGGCCCTTCGTAACCAGGCTATTGCGAGGGCGCGAGTTCACGTGAAAAGTGTAATCCAACGCTTGAAACTGTACAAAATCTTGCAGCAGAAATTTCCTCTGCAAATTCTGCCTGTTTTCGACAAAGTGGTTTTGCTTCTGGCTGGTGTGGTCAACCTGTCAAGGCCTATCTTGGCTGAAGACAAGTTCTTGCGAAATTCTTGAGTCTGAGGCCTCCCAAATTGTCGAGTTGAAAGACTTCGTCCCTATGGATCAGGAAAAATTTGTGGAAGGCACCCCTGCAGAGATCAGTGGCATGTTTTTTAGCTGTAGGCAGGTTTTCATTCCTTGATTCACAAGTGTTTTCTTTTGCACAGGTGCATTGTGTATGATTCGCACAGTGATGTTTTATACCGGCATGGGCAGAGTACTGGATATGTACATTTCATGAACATGTCTTAATTTTTTGTTCTTGCCAGGATGACTGAAAGTCGAAATATGTCATTAAAGAGTGCCATAGTTAGTGAGCACTTTTTCTGTGCGTTTTATTTTTCTTATGCTGTTTTAATCGCAGTATTAATTAAATACACATCTGTGTGTGTCGAGTGGGGGGGGGGGGGTGAACAGTCGAGAACGACCTAGCAAGAATTCTTGGTTGAAAAAATATCAGAAACTTATCTTGGAGCCTCTGGCTTTCAACGTCAAAACACTGTTTACATTTAAGTACCTACATGCTTGTCTTTGTTGAACAGAGAATACAGTTTTCATTTTTTTTAGTACCCTCTTTTTAAGAAGCAGCAGCTGTCATAGTGCCAGTGCTGGGCAGTATCGAAGATACATGTATCTTCGATACTATCTTAGATACTCTTTGGGTTTCTTGTATCTGTATCGCGATACGTCTTGCAAAACGAGCATCTGTATCTGTATTTCCGATACATTCAATAATGTATCGTGTATCTTAAGATACAAGATACTGCTATAGAAACACCGTGCGAAACAATAAATTCCGGTTTTAAAGCTGATATTGCTGCCACTAAGCCACCTGAATAAAACTAACGACAGTAACATTCTTGTATATTTCCGCCAGAGCGCTCCAGCGAGCACAGGCGATGATGTTTAAGCGTCCCTATTGGTGGAGCAGAGTGACGTGATGGCGCTCGAGCCATCGCGACAAAAACAAGCGTACGAACGTCTACGCGCAGCCTACCTTTTTTTTCTAGATGTGTTTTTTTTTCTTTTTCGTTGTGTTGATGTCATGACACTTGTTCATAGACCCTGCACTCTGCTGCGTACTCCAATGAGTGCGGCGTCTTTCGCACAAATTCTGATGCCGCTATACTGTCGCTATCGAAGTTTGCCTTATTTTTATTTTACTTTATTTACAGAACACTGTCAACCCTCCTTGACGGTTATTACAGAAGTTGAAAAGATACAAACATTATACAAGCAAGGTCATACTGTGACAATACAAGAAGAGTACATAAGAATAAAACGCACACAAGAGTAATGACATCATCACGTGCAAGCGTCACGATCATGGGAATCACTAATGTATACAACATACAAGCATAGCAATACATTGCCTACAAAACCAAAAGATGAACAAGATTAGATAAAACGTTAGTCTAGATGCTTTCACCCGTACGCAAGTAGGTTAGCACATAGAACTTGGGAGCACCGACACGAGATTTTCAACACTTTCTAGAAATTTTTGAAGTGTTGGCTGTGCTACAGTAGCTGAGTCAAGCGCATTCCATTCTCTTATTACGCGAGGGAAAAATGAAAAACGGTAGGTATTGTTATGGCATAAAGATTCTTTGAAGATCAGGTCGTGTTTTTGGCGCACTTAAACTCCCTTTTTCTTTTATAACAGTGAAGGCGGAGGCATTCGTTTTAAAGTGGCCATTCAACAATCGTTCAACAAACATTCAACAAACGTCAACCGATGTATTTTTGCTCTATCGTAGAGCGTAGGTAACTCTCCTCGGTGCAGAAGCTCGGAAGGGAGATCCGTTCGCTTATAGCGGTTAAAGATGAATCTTACCGCCTTGCGCTGTACGTTCTCGAGCATAGCTATGTCAGTATTTGTTGAAGGGAACCACACTATATTCGCATTTTCCAGCATCGGTCTTATAGAAGTAATGTAAAATAAGCGCTTCGTATCTCTGGTAGCGTAACGTAGCGTCCGTTTTAGAAAAACAACAACTTGTTCATTGCCTTATTCGTCACCTGATCTACATGCGCAGTCCACTTGAGGTCAGATGGTATTAAAAGCCCTAAATATTTATACTGACTTGCTGTGCGAAGCGTGACACCATTATGTGACTATGGAAGTAATAGTTTGGGCTTGCGTGATGCTTGCTAACAGTTTGCTTGCGTGATGCTTCGTCGCAATGTCTCACGAATGCAAGAATGGGGCTGCTTTGCGTCTCGCACCTTTCACGCATCAGCGATTTGAAAGATCTTGTGGGTGCAAGCTTGACTTGCATAGTACGATCAGATCGACTTACACGCAAAGGAGGTTCTAACAACCGTCCCACTATCGGTGCTGACGTTAGATGCAATAGAACGAGCATTTACGTAACAGGAAATATTTTGACGTACTGTGTCTTTGTTCTTCCTGCTAAATTATTCGAAAAGTTCTTTTAATGATAGCTTAATTGTTAGCACAAGTGCTTTCTTTGCTATCTTCCGTTCACGTCCCATACATTACCTAGTCCTCTGCATAGCTTTTCGTCCATCTGGTTATTGTAATATGTCTTTTGTAACCTGCTGCTAAAATACGTTCTCTGCTTTATTCTTATTTTTTAACTGTCTGCGAACGTGGTTTTATTTTATATTTCGCGGGCTTTCTCTAAAAGCCCGAAAATATTCACCACGCAGCATGTACGCTGCCAAAAAATGGGTCGGTCGTTTTTAAATTCGCTCTACGATGTGTCGAAGCGCAGTTGCCCCTAAAGTGAATATTAAAAATGTCGCAATGTCTCATAATTTACCTTATTTAATTAACTAGTTAAGCTTAGTACAAAACATACCATAACAAGTGCCATATGACGGCAAACCAAATACCTTTGGTTTCCTTCAGCGGCAGTTAACCACTTGCTTTTTTTTAAATATTGGGTTCTACATAAGTGAAACACCCTGTATACTTATTCACTTTGATTGTTTAATACGGAACCACCTTGCTATTTGACTTAAATATATTCGTTTTCCTTTTTTAGGTCACCTTAAAGTATTTTTGTTGTTACAAATCCGCATGTGAACAGAGTTAGAAGTGGCTATAGTGTGAATAGCAGTGATAACCTGCGGCGTTTTGTGCCGCTAGAATACGTTTGAGAGGTTTCCTGGCGGCTCAGGTTCTCCCGGAGAACAAATGGTAAAAGATTGCAGGTTAGTGAATATGTTGCTAACGAACGCCTTACGCTAGCAGATAAGTAAAATATGAAAAATCACTGCAATATAATGTCCTACACTACTTGTGAGCGCCGACTATGTAGTTCATCGTCTTTAAACGATGCGTCACAAACAATACCGCTACCAACGTTGTTGCTGCTGTACACCTGTCGGTGGATGCGGGATTACGAAAACAATACGCTTGCGGACAAGGTAAAACTGCACAGCGGTATTTGCGCCATCGTGCGAAGGCACTTGCAAGTAGATGGTAACCAGCTAGCTGGTCGCCAAGTAGAGCAGCGACACCAATAAACTACAGAAGTGTCAAGCAAAAACAACTTACAGCGTAGCAGTTAAAGAGCTGTCATGTTAAGCAGCCAAACAAATCCCAGTAAGTCGTTTAGAAACGAAACTAATGCGCCTTGAGCAAGAAAGTTTGTTTACATATATATCTTATGATACAAACAGGTATTTTGTTAAAATTAAGCAAAGCTCGTCGCAGTTAAGAAATTTTCAAGTAAACACATGCCTATGTATACATAGGCATTTGCTTCTTCATTATATTGATATATAACAGAAAATTGGCAAATGTATCGAAGTATCTTAAGATACAATTGGGAAGTATCGTATCGGATACAATTATTCCGCGAGTATCTTGTATCTGTATCTCAAATACTTCTTGCCCGAGTATCTTGTATCGTATCGCGATACAATTTCAAAGTATCTTTGCCCAGCCCTGCATAGTGCCAAAACAGTGATTCCCTACACCTTGTTCCTTGCTCTATTTGCAATCACATGTATGATTCAGGCGCTACACTAATTTTTAGTTTGCACGTATACCTTGTTGTTACGAGTTCACCTGTGACTTGTTTGATTGTGATTTTTTCGCTCCATCATTTCCTCGTGCAGAGTTCGTAAAAGTGTGTTCAGTGTTTGCTTTAATGAAGCCTTATGTTCGCCAATTCTGTCTTGTTATTAATGTAGATTCCTCAGACCCCTGTCGACAGCTTGTGCTTCTGCCTGCTGTATTTTTATTGAATTGATGCCTAATAAATTAAACTTTTGTAAATAATTCACCAGAATTACATTTTTTTAAACGCAGCGAATGAATGCAAAGGGTTTCACCTATTGGTCATCTGTCTACACATCCGAATATGGTTCTTGTAGCTGTGGGATTATAGGGAAGATATCTAGAGCAGGTGTATTATCATTTATTTAACAATACTGCTAGCCCAACTTGTGGAGACAGCATAGCAGAGTGCAAGAAAATGAACAAAAGACACAATGCAAAAGCCTCAACACAATACAAATAACATAAAAAAGGATATTACATGCCAGAGGAACAATCATCTCAAGTCTTTTATTAGTCTGTATTGAATGTATATATGTACAGCTGTACAGAGGAGGGGATGAAGAAGCTTGCGCGGCAGTTCATTTGCACATAACACACTAGCACTGATATTAGTGTCAGGGGCATCCATCATAAGGATGCACGAAGGGCATCGAAGAGGTACTCTGCATAAATTGATTTTACTGCATTGCAGCACTCTTCGAACCTAGCCTCATAAAAAGGCACTTTTAGGAGCCGCCATACATTTGGCAACTCGTACACAAAGAAGTCGTATATGGAAATGCCTACTACTCCCATTTGCACTTGAATTTGTGTCATATACTCTGGCTTTGGCTTTTCTTTGCTAAATGAATTAGCTACCTTAACTGGGCACTTTATCTCAAGCAATGTCTGTCTGGCTGGGCAGCACTGACACTTGAAGGTGACGATGCCATCGGGAGAGCATCCAGTCAAAGGAAACCGCTTCCATATAATAAGCCCGGTTTCGCACACCACTGCGTGATGGCCATCTGCTGCCATTATGACCTTATACATTTCCTAGCCTCTGCCTCTCTCTCTCGGCCCTTTTGCATGGCTGCAGTCTGAAACCTTGACTGTCGTATAACGGCCCTGTAAAGCCCGCTGGTGTTGTGTGGTCGGGGCTCGGTATTTAGTTTTTGTGCCTTTGTTTTGAATGAGTGCACTAATGTGCTGGTCGCCATTCCTTTACGGTAGTGAAAGCATTCTTCACTTTCTGCTTGCTTAGTGGTACGCCTCGTAATCTCGTCAATCATATTTTCATCGAAGCACTCGCATGCCTCTTGCACAAAAGCTTCAAAGTCCAACTGATGAGTCTTTCTGATAAGGTCAAGTATTGCTGGTGGTCTCTGGGGCTTTTCTGCTGGCACCTTGCTTGAACTTACCTTGGTGGAAGTGCCAGGCTGCGTGGATGCATCTGGCCCTGGATTACAGCAAAAAATGTATTTGCACAGATTATGTGTTGGATTATTGGCAGGTACTATTAGTGGGTCTTGCTATGCAGCAAGTAAATGGTTATGAGTAAATCAGGTAGAAAATAGAGCACGGACAAAAAGGTTTATGCTCTAAAAACAACGTCCATTTCATTTTCTCTGCTGCGGTAGCTGTCTTGTTTGCAAGCAAATTTAATCACTACACCAAAAGACTACACATTTTGTCAGAGTGCACTTATCTTTGACAGAGTGGCACAGTTTTCTTACTGCTCTCTGCTACAATTTTAAAGGCCATTTGGATTTGATTGCAGCATTTCAAATGCGAAGCACTTTTTAGCAAACAGAAGGTACTTTGATCGTTTCTATCTATCTACCCTACCGAAAATTCTCATATGACACATGTGCCTCGTATCCAATAATCTCGTATGAACGCATATGAATCATGTGTTCTCGTATGATCATACGAGATTATTGGATATGCGTCATGCGTGTCATATGAGATTTTTCGATAGGGTATCTATCTATCTATCTATCTATCTATCTATCTATCTATCTATCTATCTATCTATCTATCTATCTATCTATCTATCTATCTATCTATCTACGTCTTAGTGCTCCCCGCCACGGTGGTCTAGTGGTTATGGCGCTCGACTGCTGACCCGAAGGTCGCGGGATCGAATCCCGGCCGCGGCGGCTGCATTTTCGATGAAGGCGAAAATGTTTGAGGCCCGTGTACTTAGATTTAGGTGCACGTTAAAGAATCCCAGGTGGTCGAAATTTCCGGAGCCCTTCACTACGGCGTCTCTCATAATCATTTCTTGGTTTTGGGACGTTAAACCCCAGATATTATTACGTCTTAGTGCTCTTGAGGTCATTTCCTTAACTTAGTGTATACCTGAATGGGTATGGGAGGACATGAGTGCATGATGTACATGATTGGCAGGTCATGACCTGAATAACATGACTTCCCTTTCGTGTATGTCATGAAATCATTTCCACCAGTCACTGGCACATACTAGTATACTGTGATCCGTGGTGTTCGGGTATGTGCCACTGGTGATTCACAGTCTATTCAACACAGATTTGGGAATTAATGCACCAGTGTGAAGGAGCCCGCGTCACAGAAAATATGTTGCTTTCGTCGGCGGCATTGTTGTTGGGTGAAACATCCTGATGGAAGCAAAGAGTAAATAATGCTCGAGCCAGAATCGAACTCAGGCCTTTTGCATAGAAGTCAAGTATTTTACTACAGAGCCACACCGGTGCTTTGAACTGCTTCTTATAAAGACCCTGTACCAGCGTCATGTCATAACAATGCCAAGTGTGGGTGCAGTGTTGGCTATCCGCTTTTATATCAATGTAATAAATATGAAATAATTACACCTATAACTCCACAAGCTGTAGTCAAGCGTTGAGTGAATACGCCTACGACTGCTACTTCTGATATGCACATTTTTGCATCTTAGAGTGCGCTTCCTGGCGACAAAAATGACTTCTCTGCTCTAACGTGATTGCCGTCGTTACGTCAGGCCATGAGCTACCTCATATACCCCAGTGCACTCGGCGTGCCTAGTGAGGCCACGATATGTGCAACTACCACCAAATTTACACAGATGTCAGTATACCGCGAAACATTTGGCTGAGAGTAAAAAGCCCGGCATAGGTACTACTGGCTGACTGCTTCGCATGCAATTGACATTGTGCGGGGCCTGGTGGATTTTTTTGTGCAATATGTGCTGCATCATATTACAGTTAATAATCCCAAAAAGTGAAGCAGAATCTTGCCCAGTCTTACTTTCTTTTTCACGTGCATTTCTGCAGTAGAAGTGTAAGGCAGGTTGGCCATCAAGCGTTGCAATACACCTTCTTTGGGACGGGGGACAGCAGGTTCCTGGAACTACATATCATTTTTTAAAATGTGAGCTGCAACAACTGACAATGCATGTTTGTAAATTATTCTTTGGAAGTTAGGACAGCTATGAAAGCAGCAAATTAGATTTAAGAGTGAAACTTTACTACAACAAATGCAAGAAAGAATAATTATTAAGAAATACTTAACAGTGTAAGCCCTTTTCGCCTTGTTCTACATGGCAGTACGTTAACTTGACGTTTCAATATAGTGATTTTGGCCATACTGAAGCTCTTGTCTACAGAAGTACTCCGAGTGCCAGCAACGGAACCCACCTTAGGGCAGCAGGGCAGTGCAGTCACGGTTGTATGGGCATATTTCTGCTTAACTGTATATTTCGCATTTTGTCCCCAGGACTGCGGCAAGTCTGTTGATGACAGCAGAGTCAACCGCATTGTTTGCTTTATGTGGAGCGAGACTGTAATGCAGCGCTTGCATTTCTGGGACGCCCTGAAAAAATAGGAATCCTCTATTCAGTACAAAAAGTAAAAAAAAAGCACTCGTGCACACTACTTGGCCCACATTCCACATTAAATTTAGGTTTATACAGAGAGACAAGTTTGTGAATATTGAAAGAGGCTTGTTTTCAGCGAGCACTAATATTATCTTAAAATCTTGCAAATGCCTCACTCTGAGCAATTTTGAACACCTGTGAACAGTATTATAAAACCGTGAAGCTAGCCATTAAATCTATGCATTTACAGCAGTAGTAAAACTGGGTTCCCTCTTGCTGCGTTAGGCGACCACTTAACCGCACAGTTAGGTACATTCGTCGTAGGTCACTAAATTTGCGCAGCTGAATTGTCATGCTGAGGCTGCAGAACGAACGTATAAAAAATCTGCGAGTGCCACTCAAACTTTTATTTTTGTCAATCTATTTTTTTTTTAGCGGCAATGATAAGCTAATGGTCCCAGCGCCGCACAAAGGGAACGGCATGGTGGCAAATCATTTGCGAGCAGTACAAGTGTTTGGAGAGTACCTCGGCGTTGCGATAAGTGGCCGTAAAAAGTAAGGTAGAAATGAGTGGCACAGATGAATATTGCGGAGTAAGGATTGATTTGATAACGCCGTGCTTTTCAGCAATCTCTTCACAGAGGCGCGAAATGTGACGTTCGCTGGACGCCACTCACGCGCACTAGTTAACGCACGTGTTGTACAACACTCGTCTTACCCGGCGGGACAGGTGCAGTTTAGTTCCTCGATCGTTGCTTCACCCTGAAGCTTTAGTTCCACTTTATGTGGGTCGTTGTGAAGTCCCGATGATTGCAGGACGTACGCAATAATGGGCACGGCCGGGTCCGCCAGATCGGCATGTAGCCGCTACTGCGCTGAATTCTATCACATGTCCGGCTTCTAAAACCAAGTCACCTTCAACGAGGCATCTTGAGCCTTCACCGATATGGTCCAGGATCGCGCTCATACGCAAGGAAACTGCGAACCATCAAAACAATGGCATTAGCTCGCTCCAGTCTGTAAGCGGCGACTGACAATCTCGGTGAGCGATAACCGCGGTCGGAAGAAAAAGCGCGTTATCGTCGAACGATCACTGATTGTTTCAATTTTCTTCTTAATACCTGCAAACGAATAGTGACAACTACTTACCCTCAAACAAGCTGTCCTCTTCGCTTTCCATGGTGCTCTCTGCAGTCCGCGTGCGTAGGCAATGTGCACTAGCAGACGACACGGCCTTGTATCCACACTAGGCGCGGCTCGCCCTTCCGCCGCTAGGGGCCGACTGTGTTCGCGCTCGGGGCGAATACTGTGAGAAGGATATCCTTCTTAGCACTGTTCATTTACAAATGCACCCCACTGCTCAATTAATATTCACGAGAAATGCATGCTTCGTCATGGTTGTGTTGAAGTATTCTCATTATGTACGAAAAGAGTATTCCCTTTCGACAATTACAGCTGTTGCAGCTAAGAACGAAGGTTCGCACGCCCGATAAAGGAATGTTACAATTCCTTACCTTCGAATGCACTGTTGGCGTGAAATCCCTTCGTGGGATAGCTCGAAGCCACGCTTTTTTCTGCGCCTCATCACTTGGGAATGAATACACGCGCACTTTGGCCCTTTGTCATAGTTTCCGCGGCACCCAGGAACATAACACCGGCCCATGTTGCACGAACTTGCAGTCGTTGCGATGCTATGCAATTCGCGCCAAACATCACAACGTGCATTAACACGTGTACGCGAAAAAAATAACGCTCACACGGACACGAACACCGAATTGAGCGAGAACACACGGCGCGAACAACACAAATTGTGCAGCAGCTTGGCGCACACGCACTGATTTACTTGCTTGGGCAAGCATGCCGAGAACACACGTGCAGCCAGACTACAGTGTAACCAGACGTTTTTCCGGTTTTTCTGTGGGACACTTGGCGCGACGTAGCACGCGGGGAAAGGAGGATGTGAAGAAGCCTGAAGAATTTTTAGAGCGTGTTGCATCAGCGGAGCGCCTCCCTGCATCGCCGGCGTTCTTGTATAAATGCCGCTTCGGTGGTTGCATGTGCATAAGTGCAAAATAATGCACAAACGTGCGTCTAATGAAGTGCGTCTAATAAATATGTTGGGAGGAGAGGGTGTAGGGCACTTGCTCTGTCATTGGCGCATATTTCAAATCTTGAAAGAAAGAAGGGGGGCGCTTGCTCGGCATTTTACGGTATGTGTTGTTTTGGCACAGGGCAACTTATCTTAAAGAAGTACAGGCACCCGAGTTGTCAACACAATAATCATGTAAAAAAGATTCGTTGTCTTTCCTTTGCTGCACATGCATCAGATTCATAGTAACACGTTGAAGTAATAATTTGGGCAAGGTACAGAATGTTTACAACCCAACACGCAAAGAAGCACATAAAAAGCAACAGTCCTCATGCCACACTTCATAGCAGAAGGCTACTGCAAGAAATGTTAACAATAATATGTATTATGCGCATGCCATGTTAAAAGATTTGTTTGAGACCTGTTCAGGACCGCCGCCATCTGTAGGTGCAGGTGTAATGTCAATGCCAGAATTCCTGACAAGATCAGTCCTCTTCAGCTCTAGCCGTTACTGCTTTCCTGTGAATAAAAGCTAGTCGGACTTTCCTGTTGCAGACAGTCCTGCTTGTATATTTTTCACACGGTCTCCTATGTGACATGTTTACCCAATTCTGGCAACTAGTGTACAAAATAAACGTACTGGGGGCACTGGGTAAAACTGTCACTGAATGACATGCACCTCTCCACAACTATGACCAGAGATCACACCTCGCTGCATAGAATAAGGTGTGCTTCTTCCAAGTCCATAAGAAATAGTCCCAATTGCACTTGTGAATAGTAGAAATGTGTGGGTCTCAGTGTATAATTTTCGCCTTCACACTAAATGTACGGCACCTTCTTCTGGTTCACGAGGTCTGGAATTCGTTCTGTTTTTCCACGTGTTGGTCTTTTAATTTCCAGCAACACAGCTGGCTTTCCGCGCCGGAAAACGACGCCATCCGGGCTGAATGCGGGACATGGTACTATGGGGTCTACGACAAGGCCCATTGTGGACACCGAATCACCCGTGATTGATGCGTATTCTTGAATAGCTGGTTTCTCACAAGCCTTACCATACCTCGTGGCATCATTGCCTCCAAAGTTCTGTGTCAGCAGCTTCGTTATCTTGTTTTGCGAGATTTGTTCTGGTGATGGCACAAGCCTGTACAGTGTGTGGCATTTACTACCTGTTATTCGGAGCAATCGCTCCCTGTGCCACCGTGTGCTGTTCTGACCAGCTGTCTGAGCACAGATACTAGCTGCTCGTCCTGAGCTCACAGCAACCATTTCGTCGTACATTTCTAACAGGTCAGGGCTCAAATGCCTCTTAAAAGTACACTAAAGAGCAAAACTATTTTTCTCATATTAGTAAAGTACTCTTTCACGATACCAAAAACACCACGCTTGCTGCGAGAAGACGCTTAGTAAGCGAGAAAATACGCAAAAACAAAATGTGGGTGGCGACGCCACCTCGAAGTTTCCCCACCATTCGCCGTGACGTCACATGTTTGGACGGCGTCTACTAGGGACTACGTAGTTCCTAATCGGTAAAAATGAAGTACATTGTCCTCTGAGGGACAATGTACCAAGTTTGGGGTAATTTTGTTGAGCCAATGGCGCCAAAATACGTTAAATACACTTTCGAATCCGTGACGTCACGCGGAAAGATGTCGGCGCGAAATTTAAAAATGAAACTTTGAACTTGATTTTCTCCTCTATTAATAAACCTATGATGGCGAAATAAACGACATTAGAGTTCTCAGAGATCAATTTATCGATCTAGGCAGAATAATTATTTCACTTTAGTGTCCCTTCAATGGCTCTGTAATTTTTACATTTGTCTCAGTCCCTAAACGCCACTTCATGGAACTGCAGGTCCTCTAACTTCTGCACGCGTCTGCTCCCAAGAATGTGCTGCAATAACTCGTCTGTTTCACAGCCTGCGTTATTATTGCATATGTTTGCGGCACTTTCCTCCTCGAACTTTGAAGGCAGCAGCCCTCCATATGCCTTGCCAAGGCACTTTGCGGACCAGCAGCAATCAGCCGCTGTCGTATTGTAGTATCTGATGGTCCAGCCGGATCCTTGGTGTTGAGCGTACGTGACATAACTCCTTGATCTTTCTTGCCTTGTATATGGTTTTAGTTTTTAATTTCCCCCAGGCTTGCTTCACATCGGTGGACGTGAGCCGGTCCATGTTGAGGCTGCCAATTCTGCAGCAATTAACAGAATGTATTTCATGTAAATAAATCATTTGCAATGGCAAGCCAAGAGTCCTATGAGAATAGCATATTCATACACAGACAAGAAGCAGTTCATTAACCTGTATTAAACGCACGTTGAAAGTTAACTGCAAATCGTATAGGCATATGCAAGAAATATGGCTGATCCCTCTGTCGTAGGAGTCGGTATAACACGAAAGTGAAACGTGACGTCACAGAAGTGGTTGATTATTTATAGTGCATTGGTATTTGAGAGCTTGTGGAATGTCTACTGTTGTTTGGGAGATATAGCATCGCTTGACGTGGATGCACTCACGTTGACGCCTACTGGCACATCTCCGTACGGACGACTAACGCCCATGATCATGATTCAGCCCTTGTGGTAGCTGAAGTTCTTAACACATACGTGGACACCGAATACGGTGAATACAGCGCAAATATGGCATCAACAATCACATAATAAACAATGATACTCGATATGCGCTCCTTGAAAGCGTCGTTAAATGCGCAGAAACGCGACGCGCGTCGTGTCTTCCCTCTAGCCTGACCGTTAAAGGGACACTAAAGGCAAATATTAAATCGAAGTTGATTGTTGAAATAGCGGTCCAGAAACCTCGTAGTGCTACTTTTATGCCAAGGAAGTGCTTATTTTGAAATAAAATCACGTTTTAGTGGTCCGCATCGCGTTAGAGGGGGCCTAGCTGTAGAAATGGGTGTGCCACTTCTCGAACACTCTCTAATGGCTCCCGCTCCACATCTCCCGCCGTGGCAGTGGCAGCTTATAGATTGTGATGTTTCTTTCGTGGAAGTAACCAAGCACGCGCCACTTGCACATATCCGTACACACTTCCTCGAACTCCAGCACAAATACACTTTTCCAGAATTCTTTACAGACGCCTCAAAGTCCAATACTTCTGTGTCGTACGCAGCGGTTGGTCCATCCTTTTCCGATTCCGGTATTCTGCACCCAAACTCAAGTATCTTCACAGCGGAAGCTTACGCGATACTTGCGGCCGTTAAGCACATAAAACAAACAAAACTACAAAAGTCAGTTATATACACGGATTCCCTAAGCGTGATAAAAGCTTTAAAAACTTTGAAAAAACACAAAAACCCTGTCCTTGACTCGCTATACTCTCTCTTATGCACGATCTATACACTGGAAAAACATGTCGTAGTGTGCTGGGTGCCAGGGCACCGCGAGATTCAAGGCAACGTGCTGGCGGACCAACTAGCAGCATCCGCCCACGAAAACAGTCCCAATACATCTATAGCCATTCTCCCACTAGACCTAAAACCCTTCCTCAAAAGAAAACTCAGGACCTTTTGGCAGAGCACGTGGGACATGCAGACACGAAATAAACTACACGTTATCAAACCGCATCTGGGAAATTCGCCGCCGGTATCGAAGTCACGGCACACAGAAGTTACACTCTGCAGACTTAGGATCGGTCACACATACAGTACACACACACACCTTCTGTCCGGTGGCGATCCACCGTTGTGCGACAGATGCGGTGAACCACTCACCGTGCTTCACATTTTAATTCAATGTAAAGAATTAGACACCCTTAGAAAAAAACACTTTCCATTGCCCTACCGACAACAAATACCATTACACCCATCAATGTTCATCGGTAGGGAACCGGTTTTTAAACGCCAATCACTATTCGCGTTTTTAGAAGAAGTTCGTAACTCACGTAATCTACCCAGGCATTCCGTAGCACGGCCTCCTAACAGAGGCTGCTGCTGCGGTAGCTGCACTTAAAGAAGCACCTGCCTCGCAGCCCTTGGTCTCAAGGGCGTTGCTGAGGCATTCGTGCTCATGCCATATACACGTAGTTTCAGTAAGCTATTCATTCTCTCGCCATTCATTCTAACTACCCATACATTTCACGTCACGCTCATGATTTTAATACTTATACGTTTCACCCGCCTTTAGCGCGAGGAATTTTAAGGCCCCTTTACAGCCACCTACCATAATCATTGTTCATATCAGTTACGATGACCTGGCGCTCTTTGGCCATCAAATGGCCCTTGCGCCAATAAACATCAGATATCGATATCGATCGCGTTAGAGCACTTCAAATCACCCGCCTGAAATCCGACTTTCATACGTCACTGCTGCCGTGCCCAACGTTGCCCGCCTTTACTGCGCGGCCGCCGACACTAGTGGCAGCAGAGCGAAAGTAGCGAGACCCACAGCAGCAACAACGGCCATCGAAGCCATCGAAGCTTGCCGCAATGGTTGTGGACGGAGAACTTGACAACGAGACATTGACTCGCGACGCTGGGCTCCAATTCAGCGACTTGAGCCCCGATGAACGCGGTATGCTGCTGAGGGCTCGTAGTGCCGGCGTCGTTGCGTGCGGCATTTTGTCGAACTTTCTGTCAGAGCGACTTTCACGAGCGCGCAAAACATACGCGGCAGTACGCGATCCCGAAACTACCACTGAGACCCGACCGCGTGAGCGAAACAGGGTGCCGGGCGAAGCGCGGTTCGGCGAAAACGTAACCTTTGAACCACGCGCGCCGTTCCCCATGGCAACGCCACAGAGGTTCTTTTTTTCCGTCTTTTGATGCACGGAAGGTTTTTTTTTATTGCTGCTAGTTTGATTACTAGTGATTTATTGAAGGCAGACTCTCATACGTCATCAGGATCACTTCGAAAATGTCCCACTCGTGGCGCTCATCAGGTGATACATTTAGCTTAATTTCTCGGTAATTAGGGCACTGCTGTTGATAATATTTAGAAGTTGTCATAGATTGAGCTTTCACTCTGACGTAAATTGTTATTTGCCTTTAGTGTCCCTTTAAATCTCACAGGGCGAGCGGGGAACGCGGTGCGATAGCCAGATGAGTGTCGGAGAGCTATTTTCCGAAACGGATGGTTGCTATGAGCGAGGCTTGGGCTAAAGCAACCACCACGCGATGTGTTAAAGCGTTGTCGAAATTACGCTTCTATCGGAAACGCGCCGAATGGGATTGTCGCAGCAACGGCGCGTTTTTTAAAATACGAAGCATTTCGTAGCAAACCATTGGCACTTTTAACGTTTCTATCTATCTATCTATCTATCTATCTAGCCATCTAGCCGCTTACGTCTGGGTGCTCTCATGATCGCCTCCTTAACTTGGTGTAGACCCAAAAATTGGCATAGGAGGGTAAGAGGATTTGACGAATATGACTGTCGGGTAATGACACGAATAACGTGAAGATTCTGTCGCGTACGTCGTCAAACCATTTCCTACATACACGTGTGGCACATACCCGTTTACCACGGGCCGCGGTGTACGGGTATTCGCCACAGGTGATTGACAGTTTATGTCTACTCAGGAACGATGAGAACAAACATTGGTGATTTAAATGCGAGAGTGTTAAGAAAAACCAACATCGGCAGCGTTGACCCGACGAATGAATATAATAAGAATTAAGATCCCAGCAGGAATCGAACCCAAGCATTCTGCGTGGCTTTCAGATATTCTACCACAGAGCGACGCCAGGTCTGTGAACTGGTTTGGAAAAACAGCCTATGCAGGCGTAATGTCAGTGCAACGTCACTTGTGGTTGTGGTTCTGGCTATCTAATTTTACAAGAAAGCAATAAACACTGCATATGTACTCCTACGATACAGGCGTCATATCAGATTAACGTCTGTGGTTCCAGTGTTGGCTCCGCTTTTATACTAGTCTAATAAACATTACATTTGTATTCCTGTTATCCAGCTAGCTATATTGAAGCATTGCTCGACCCTGGAGCAAATACACTGACGAAAGTTACGTGTGATATCCACATGATTGCACCATAAAGTGCACTTAGCTTCGATAATACTGACGTATGTACTCTAACGTGAGGGCTACCGTTACGTCGCACTATAAGTTACCCTTTCAACGCCAGTGTTGTCGACGTGCCTGGTAAGCCCACGATGTGCACACAGCTGCTGCACTTACAAAAACACGTCGATAGAGCTCGTAAGTCTTGGCTCAAAGTCATAAAATACGGTATAGAAGTATTCGCTGATTGCTCCGCATGAAACCGATTCCCACAGTGCGTAGGATCTGCCGAATTGTTTTTTTTTTTTCGAGCTTGATGACACACATGTCACCACCCCGTTTTGAAGGGGACGCTCATGGCATCCATCCATCCATATAAAAGCACTGTGAGAGGAAAGTGTGAAAGAGAAAAGGCGCGTTCATGTAGCCTAAATTATGTCTTTGGCGGTGGCTTATGGTGCATTCAGACGAAGGACCGAATCCAGATTTGTCGCGCACGTGGATGGGATGGCTAATCCGCAGACGATCCGCCGGCGGGCGCATCCACATGCGGGCGCATCCGGGGTCAAAGCGGACGACAGCACCTGTGAGCCGGATTACTCTCGACCGCAGCCTCTTCGCTGGCTGCCAGCAGACCGGTTTTGAGAGTATTCGACAACATGGATGCCGACAGGAAGCGACGCTTGGCTGCGATGGCTGTCGCGTTGTGTGAAATGAACGAGGAGTGCTATTCCTTCCGAAGAAAACGGAGTTGCTGGCACAAGGACTGGGTGGGCAGGAACGAATTAGGCTTCCAAAATCTTTTGTACCAACAGCTCTTGACAACTGACCACGAAGAATACCGGAGGCTGCTTCTTGTCAGCAGAGAGAAGTTTCTGCAACTGCAGTCGCGTGTGGAACCGCGCATGCGAAAGGAGGACACCGTGATGCGCCGACCTATATCGGCGGAAACACGGCTGCAAGTCACGCTGCGATACCTCGCTTCAGGTAGGTGTCGCACGATTCCATGTTTTTGCGGAAAGCTCCGGCATGCGAAAGGAGCAACACCAGTGTAGACCAGTTTCGTGTGACCGTGCTACGGCACCGAATTTCTGGATGAACACGATCGAAATCATATTCATCTGTTTACATGTAGCTGTAACATTGGGCGTAATTCTTTCTATATAATACTCTATTAATATGTCTCTATAAAACAGCTGGGTATCATATGTATTAGTACACTTCGTACGTTTTGTCGTCTCACGTACGTTTTTCTTTTTCGTTGCAGGAGAGAGCCAGCATTCGCTCAGCTGTCAGTTTAGACTGGCCATTCTAGCGTCAATGACATTATCTGGAAACGTACCGTGCCATTTACGAAGAGCTAGGAAGAGACTTCATAAGAACACCCTGCACCGAGGAAGAGTGGAAAAATGTAATGAACGGCTTCACTCAGAAATGTAATTTCCCGAACTGCATTGGAGCAATCGATAGAAAACACGTGCTCATAAAGAAGCCACAGAAATCGGGAACAATTTATCGGAACTATAGAAAAAGTTTGAGTGTTATTCTCTTCGCCGTCGTTCATGCCATTTACAAGTTTTTGTATACTGATATTGATGCACCAGGGTCGGGAGGAGATGCAGGTGCCTGGCAAACGACACTCCTGCAGAAAGACATAGACTACAAAAGGGCAGGGCTGCTAGAACTTGTCTAGGTGGCCAGTTCCCCGGATGTGCACGTTCCGCCTGTGTTCGTAGCGGACGACGAATTCCCCATCGGACGAACTTTATTGAAACCTTACGGGGGCACAAATCTAACAGAAGAAACGAAGATATTTAATTACAGGTAATAGCCTATTGCCCATGATACAGCACATATAACATGACAACTTGAACTGTGACGGTGCATTTTCGGAGCTACTAAAATATCAAACGTTTTATAGCTCATAGTGCTCACGTTATGTGTTGGAATTAGCTTATAGCAACTCCCGCGTCTGACTTGATTGCATGTACGCACTTACGATGTAAGCAACATATATTATGGATTGGGGCTCCAAATATTTAGTGAAACCTTAATTTCTGCAGTCCTTGATAAGGCTGTTTATTGGGCAAATGCAGTAGCATCTTTATGATACTTTCCCTGCCGTGCAATTTTTTGATGCGGTCTAACATTTACTTTACTTTTAGGTTGTCCAAGGCCCTCCGTCTAGTTGAAAATGCTTTCGTTATATTGGCGAACCGCTTTAGGTGTTTTCACACAGTTATTAATGCATTGCCAGAGAGAGTGACTGCCATCGTGAATGCGGCATGTGTGCTGCACAACTTTCTTGGCAGTGATATGATCAGTGCGGCTGACTCATGTGCCGAAACTATCCCTGCAGTGTCACTGCTATCCAGGCAACCAGCATTGCGTGGTAGAATTATTGCTGCTGTTGCGGCATTGCGTGATAGGCTGTGCTGTTTCTTCAACAACATTGATGCCGTACCGTGGCAGTGGCAGTCTGCCCACTTGGATGTGAACATCTGCAGGAGACCTCGGAAATAAACGCAAGTGGCAGCAGTGAAATGGAATGAACATTTATTTGTACACGTATGTTGTTAAATATCTATATAACTATCCATAAACCTGAGTATTTCTGCTTGGCATGATAGACGCCTTTTCTTTGGAATTGCGCGCATACTTGCAGCGACAAGCCTCCCGAAGTGGTCACACGGATCATCAAGCTGCCAAGGTTGCGTTTGCTGCATATTTACAGCTATCTTTTCCACGACCTTTTGTCGCTCTGTCTACATTGCTTCTGGCGGCAAAGATTGGTTCTTTCTTGGTCTTTTTTTGCTTGCAGCTTGGACAGTGTTGGGTGTACTTGGTGCACAGAGGTTGGCAATAGGTACACACTCAGTGGTGCAGCCTTCTTCGTCCATGCAACAGTCCATGCGCAGCTTTCATCGTCCATGCGCTTCCAGTGTCTCACTAGCTTCAGAGAACACAGGAGGCAGCAACATAACGCCACATCAGTCACAGCAATGATTAAACAATGCTTGCCTACAGCGAAAAACGAAGCAACACTGTTTTACTGCAATTGCATTAACGCTTGGTAAGACCAAATGCGCCCTGGCGACACCTAATGTTCGCGTGCACCCGAATACGGCCAGAAAAACTTCCAGTCAATACTGAACACATCTAACCTCCCTGAAGGGCACAAGGTGCAGCTTGAACTAAAATTTGAAGAGCGTGGTAACGGGTTGTCACCTCAAACATACCATTTCGGGTTCAGCCATATTTTGCTGAGCCTGGCCCATTGTTAAACGGCGTGGTTTAGTTTTCGCGCCATCCAGGAACTTCAAAAATAAAGTTTTTCAACCAAAATAAAGTTTTTCAATCAACCAACCAACCAACCAACCAGGAACTTCAACGCCTTGTAAAATTTCCAGTGGCCTACGTACACGTCGCTGGCGGGTTGGCCGCTTTTTGTGTGGTCCACTTTTTTTCTCTCCAAACGGTACGTTCTTCGCTTATTGTCGAAGAACCTTTTGAGCACTTCTGCGAAAAAAATAGGGCAATCAGTAACGCTAGTGCGGAACCATGCACCGTTGCCACTCGTGCGACCGTATCGCTTCTTGCAGCCTGGACCAGTACTTTGTAGTGATTCTTTTATCAACGCTGTCTTTTCCTGCTTTTCATGTTTTAGTGGTCAGAGATACGGTCCAACCACGCTATTACGGTCGTAACACTATTAAAATGACCGAGCGAGTCATGGCAAGAACGGCCTATTTGCGACCAGAAGCACCGCTTTAAAATAAGACCCCTGCATTCATTATAACGGCAGACATGGAATAATGAGCATGTTGTTTTAAGTTACCTTAATATTGCGTATCCTTCACAGGCACTCGAATATACAAATGTACTTATCGACGCTGTAGGGTCCATAAGTTGGCCAATTCGTCTTCATGTCTTCGACGATGTGCTCTCAAATAGACTGTTTTTTTTTTTGACAACGTCCGCATATTCTGCGCGGCTGAGGTCCCACAAAGTGGGAAACTCTTCCACGATGTGGATGAAATAAAAAGTGGCATCATCGCACATATTCATTGCAGTGTAGAAGTTGTTTTAAATGTCTGAGGCCGGTGTACTTAGATTTAGGCACACGTTAAAGAACCCCAGGTGGTCGAAATTTCCGGAGCCCTCCACTGCGGCGTCCCTCAGAACCATATGGTGGTTTTCGGACGTTAAATCCTACATATTATTATTAGAAGTTGTTTTAACTGAGATGAGAAGCATGACAATCTGGCCGACGTACCTATATTTGTCAAAATGCGCCTTAAATTTGGCTGGTCAGTTTTGAAGGGTTTGGTTGACGTCACAGGGATAAGCGAAAGTATAAACTAGAAAGAATTATAGAAGCTGCCTGGGGTTGAGGGCCTGAGAAATGTGAAGATACAAACGGGAGGGGGAGGAGGGTCAGCTTTAATTAGGGAGAAACCGTAAGAGCTGGACTTACGTACTAAAGGTAAGCTATAAGCCGTACCCTTAAAACCGCATTGTCATAGGATTACATGGAATATTAGGCTGGGAAGTTTCGACCACCACTGCAGGTGCCCTCGGCCTGTCAGTGAGACTGAAAGCACAGACCAAGAGGGCTATTGTACGTGAGCGCCTGCTGGCATTTAACGATGGCTGATGTGATATCCTATTCTGTGAAAATACCTCGCAGGGGCGTCTGCGCAAGCAGGCGTTTGGTGTGTAGCGACACCACGGACCCGAGCTAACGGGGGGGTTTCGACCCCCTCCCACGCCTAGTCGTGCGTGGCTTTGCCGTGTCCGGGGAAAAGGGGATCCTGGGGGTTGAGCCGACGCCGGGTGATTGGACCTTTAAGGCCCCCCGGCAGAGGCAACACACCCCTTTGGCCCCGGCTTCACGTAGACGGCACCCCTGGGCTGACCCACCCAGGGGAATTCGGCAGTCGCCTTTCCTGTCTCTCTCTCCCCTCATCTTCGTCTTTCCTTCTCACTTTTAATCTTTCCTGTCCTCTCCTCTCTTCCATTTACTTCCGTTTTTCTTGGCGGCGAGGGTTAACCTTGTGTATGTGCCCTCTCTTGGGCGCATTATATATGGTTATAGTAGCTGTCTACAGCTGGCGTAGGCATGCTTTATATCAATATAAGTGCTGTCGCGTCCCCATGTTGGGCTCCATGGTGGGCGGCTGGCATGGCTGCCGAAACTATACTTAATATATGGCCCCAACCTCATTTCCTCGACTGAATGATCGTCCTCTCACAAAGAGAGGTCGCACCGAAGAGACTTTGAATGCCTTGCTCAAACCCAAAGAAATTTTTCCACGCTTCCACGTAATACACTGCGAAACACTCGACAAGAACGCAAGAACCATCTCTCCTTTTGTTGTGTCGAAATGCCTCACCAATACACTCGGTCAAGGCTATAAGGCTACAAGAATGGCTAGTGGGGACCTTTTGCTAGAAGTTCAAAGTAAGACCCAGTATGAAAAACTTTCAAAACTTGCCTCTTTTGGAAGCACCTCTGTCTCTATTACACCACACCGATCCCTCAACAGTTCCCGAGGTGTAGTATGTGACCAAGACCTGCTCGACTTGACTGAGAGTGAGCTCCTTGAGGGCTGGAATGAACATCATGTAACACACGTACAGCGAATTAAAATCAGACGTGACGACAAAGAAATCCCGACAAAACACCTGATCATTACATTTTCGACAAGCACCCTACCAGAATATCTCGAAACAGGCTACCTGAAGCTAAAGGTCAGACCTTATATACCCAACCCGCGGCGTTGCTTTAAGTGCCAACGTTTCGGTCACGGCTCTCAGAGCTGCCGCGGCCGTCAAACATGTGCCAAGTGCAGTTCACACGATCACCCTGCAGACGACTGTGCGGAAACTCCCCTTTGTGCAAACTGCGAAGGTGCTCACCCAGCATACTCTCGTAGCTGTCCTTCATGGAAAAAAGAGAAAGAAATAATTACACTCAAGGTAACTGAAAGTATCTCGTTTAAGGGGGCGCGCAAACGCCTTTCCTTCGCACAGGGTCCTACATTCGCGGACGTGGCACGCAAGGGGGCAGTGCCACAAAGGTTCGCGGCGGCCGCACGTACCACGCACAGTGGACGGGCGGTAGCGCCATCCGCCCCCTCAGCGGAAGCAGCCCGGGCTGCTCCGCAACCAACGGGCATGCAGGCCTCCGGATCTGCAGGCCCAGGGCCTTCTGTTCAGGCAGAAAGCCCCAAAACTCTGACACCTGTGCGCGTTAGCCGCGGGCGGGCATCCAGCGTCTCTGCCGAGGCGATGGACACAACCGCAAGTCCAACGGCGTCTCAAGCGCCGAAGGAACGGCGCAGCTCATTGGAGCGCGCCAAAAAAGGAAAAACCCGCATCACAGGGCCTGAAAAGGGCTCTGTGACTTAAGGCAATAGTTCTTCCAGTACACACAGCACTAATTTACACTCAAAATGGAGACACAAATTCTACAATGGAACGTCAGAGGCCTACTAAGAAACCTCGACGATATCCAAGAGCTGCTACATGAACACTCACCAAAAGTGCTGTGTGTACACGAAACACACCTAAAATCCAAGAACACGAATTTTCTACGCCAATATGTCATATTCAGAAAGGACCGGGATGATGCCATCGCGTCATCCGGTGGTGTAGCTCTTATAGTAAATCAAAGAGTAGCGTGCACACATTTACCGCTCCGAACATCCCTGGAGGCAGTGGCTGTTCGAGCGGTTCTTTTAAACAAACTTGTAACCATTTGCTCTCTCTGCATACCTCCACACTACCACCTTCACAAACATGAGTTCCAGTCCTTAATAGATGAACTACCAGAACCATACCTGGTGCTTGGGGACTTCAATGCACATAGCAGTCTATGGGGCGATTCTCGGTGCGATGCGCGAGGTCGTCTAATTGAACAATTCCTTTTCTCTTCGGGCGCTTGTCTGTTGAATCAGAAAGATCCAACATATTATAGCCTCGCTAACAATACATACTCGTCTATAGATCTCAGCATTACATCTCCATCGCTTCTACCCTTACTTAAATGGAAAGTCATTAATAATCCTTACGGAAGTGACCACTTTTCTATTGTTCTGAGCACACAAATAGTAAATGAATGTCCCCCGCAGGTTCCCAAATGGCACACTGACAAAGCCGACTGGGAACAGTTTCGTAAGACTGCTCTCTTAAGTTGGACAGACATGTGTGATTTAAGCACAGGTGCAGCTGTAGACTACTTCACAGCTTTTTTGATTAATGCTGCCACCAAATGTATCCCACAAACAAGTGGACTGTCTGGCAAACGACGGGTCCCATGGTGGAACAATGAATGCCGGAAGGCGCGCAAAATACAAAACAAAGCATGGAGGTTGCTTCGGGACTCTCCGACAGCCGAGAACCTTGACAGTTTTAAAAACATAAAATCTCAAGGCAGGAGAACGCGCCGACAGGCAAGAAGAGAAAGTTGGGAAAAGTTTTTAACGGGGATCAATTCGTACACACAGGAAGCTAAAGTCTGGAATATGGTTAGTAGGGTAGCAGGGCGGCAAGTACATTCACTACCTCTAGTAAACACACAAGGCGACACCTTGGAAGACCAGGCAAACTTCCTCGGCGCACACTTCGAACAAGTGTCTAGTTCCGCGCATTACTCTGAAGTCTTCCAACGGTACAAAACAAGAATAGAAAAACAAAAACTAGAGCGGAAATGTACAAAACACGAGGCATACAACCAACCCTTCAGCTTAGCTGAGCTCCAGGTATCGCTTAACAGCTGCAGTAATTCCGCCCCGGGTTCTGACCGTGTGGTATACGACATGTTGAAAAACCTACCTGCCGAAACGCAAAGAACCTTACTTTCCTTGTACAATGCTATCTGGTTTTCCGGCGAAATCGCCCCGTCTTGGAAAGAGGCCATTGTCATTCCCATTCTTAAACAGGACAAGGATCCATCTTCCGTTACGAGCTACAGGCCGATCGCACTAACAAGCTGCCTGTGCAAACTTTTTGAAAAGATGATAAACCGCCGTCTTATACATTTCCTGGAAACAAATAATCTACTTGACCCGTACCAGTGCGGATTTCGCGAGGGTAGATCCACGACCGAGCACCTGTTACGTATCGAGGCACAAATCCGTGACGCTTTTGTACACAAGCAGTTCTTCCTTTCTGTGTTCCTCGATATGGAAAAGGCTTACGACACCACATGGCGCTTTGGAATATTAAGAGACCTGTCCCACTTTGGTGTACGTGGTAGAATGCTAGATATAATAGAGAGCTACTTGTCGGATCGTACGTTCCGTGTCCGAGTAGGAAATGTTCTATCAATACCATTCCTTCAAAAAACTGGAGTGCCACAGGGAGGTGTACTTAGCTGTACACTATTTATTATCAAAATGAATTCCTTGCGTCTTTGCATTCCACGAAATATGTTTTACTGCACATATGTCAACGATGTCCAGGTCGGTTTAAATCGTGCAACCTTTCCATGTGTGAGCGGCAGGTCCAGCTAGGGCTGAACAAGATCTCCAAATGGGCAGACGAGAATGGTTTTAGTCTTAATCCTCAAAAAGGCACCTGTGTCCTGTTCTCTCGAAAGAGAGGCCTTCATCCTGATCCAGATATTGACCTGCATGGTCAACATCTCTCCGTGAAGACGGACCACAAATTCTTAGGCCTAATTCTGGATAGTAAGCTTACGTTGGTATCACACATTAAATATTTAAAAAACAAATGCATAAAAACAATGAATGTTCTAAAAGTGTTGTCATGCTCTACGTGGGGTAGTGACAAGAAGTGTCTGTTGAACTTGTATAAGAGCCTCATACGCACTCGCCTAGACTACGGGGCAATAATCTATCAATCTGCGACGCCAAGCGCCCGAAAGATGCTTTACCCTGTCCACCATCTAGGCATTCGACTATCTACGGGCGCCTTTCGAACTAGCCCCGTAGAAAGCCTCTACGCCGAATCGAACGAGTGGTCGCTCCACCTACAGAGATCCTACTTATCATTTGTATATTTTCTGAAGGTGAACGCCAACAAGGAACACCCCTCACACTCCACAATCAATGATTTGCCCAGATCTGCCCTTTTCGACAACCGTCCTTCGATGACACAGCCCTACTCGCTTCGCGTGAGGGGCCTAGCTGTACAAACGGGTGTGCCACTCCTCGAACACTCTCTAATGGCTCCCGCTCCACATCTCCCGCCGTGGCAGTGGCAGCTTATAGATTGTGATGTTTCTTTCATGGAAGTTACCAAGCACGCGCCACTTCCACATATCCGTACACACTTCCTCGAACTCCAGCACAAGTATACTTGTCCAGAATTCTTTACAGACGCCTCAAAGTCCAATACTTCTGTGTCGTACGCAGCGGTTGGTCCATCCTTTTCTGATTCCGGTATTCTGCACCCAAACTCAAGTATCTTCACAGCGGAAGCTTACGCGATACTTGCGGCTGTTAAGCACATAAAACAATCAAAACTACAAAAGGCAGTTATTTACACGGATTCCCTAAGCGTGGTGAAAGCTTTAAAAAGTCTGAAAAAAACACAAAAACCCTGTCCTTGTCTCGCTATACTCTCTTTTATGCACTATATACACACTCGAACAACATGTTGTAGTGTGCTGGGTGCCAGGGCACCGCGAGATTCCAGGCAACGTGTTGGCGGATCACCTAGCAGTATCCGCCCAAGAAAACAGTTCCAATACACTCGTAGCTATTCCCCCACTAGATTTAAAACCCTTCCTCAAAAGAAAGCTCAGGGCCTTTTGGCAGAGCACATGGGATACGCAGACAAGAAATAAGTTACACGTTGTCAAACCGCATCTGGGCAATTGGCCGCCGGTATCGAAGTCACGCTACACAGAAGTTACACTTTGCAGACTGAGGATAGGCCACACACATAGTACACATTCATATCTTTTGTCCGGAGGCGATCCACCTCTGTGTGATCACTGTGGCGATCCACTAACTGTACTCCACACCCTACTGCAATGCACGGAACTTGAAGCTCTCAGAAAAAAGCATTTTTCATCAATATACCTGCAGTTCCCGCTTCATCCCGGTATGTTCATTGGCAGAGAACCACTTTTTAAATATCAGTCTCTCCTCGAATTTCTAAAAAATGTCCATAACTTCAACGTTATTTTTCCAGGCGCTCCGTAGCGCGGCCTCATGATTGAGGCTGCTGCTGCGGTAACTCTATCAAAGGAAGCACCTGCCTCCCGGCCTTTGGGCACAAAGGCCTTGAGGAAGCATACGTGCGCTTATCACGCCTCCCACTTGTAAATACCATGATCACTCGTCATTTATCTCACAGCCATAGATCACACCACTTATCACTGCCATAATTTTATACTGTATACACATATTTTACGCTTCTTTAAAGCACGTGATTTTAGGCCTCTATACAGCCACAATACACCCGGTCATTGTAATCATTGGTCATCGCTAACACCACATAATAGACATGGCGCTCTTTGGCCACCCATGGCCCTTGCGCCACAAAACCACACCAATCATCATATCCTGTGAAAATTTTCTTACAACCACATTGTTCCCCCACGTGTGGCACTTCTGAACGCGTCTCCCGTCCTTTTTTACGACCGGCATGTCTCCGGTTGCAGAAGTTAAAATATTTCACCACCATAGCGGCTAAGAATCTCGCGTGTCCAACGATGGCGGTGACAACATTTTCCCGAACCACCAAAAGTGATATCTGCGAATTTGATCGCCTCAGTACAAAGCCCCCGGAAACTAAGTAAACGATGTTCAAGCGTAGATGATGCCGAACGGTCATGCAGCTCTGAGCGAGCAGACGAAAAGTGTACTGGTTGCGAGAAACCCCGAGTTAAGGCCCGAACACACGTACGCGTCGCAGCGCGTCGACGCGTGACTTTTTGATGCGGCGTCAGCCGAGGAGGCCGGATCGCGTGTTGACGCGTGTCCCTGTCAGCTACAGTGTACTAGAATGGGGCAGTGGGCTCACTGCCGTATCCCTGCGCCGCGCCGCCATGGCCCTCTCCGCGTCGACAGCCTGGGCGTCCGCCAGGGGCGCTGCCGCCAGTTTCTCCTGAAAACTTCTCTTGCGGGGTGCGAAGCGCGTCCCCTGGTCGGGGTTACGCTGGTTACGATGTAGTTCCGGGGGGATGAACAAACGCGGAGTTGAAGTCGGTAAGAGGGCCACCACAATGACACATAAAAAAGACCACAAAAAAATAGAGGGAGGAGGGGGTCGAGCATTTTATTCTTCTTTTAAGATGATTCCCCTGCAGCGCATGTTCAGGCCATTCATTCGTTTGAAGGACCTTTGTCGATCGGCACCACGCGTGCCGCTTTGCTGCACTTACGAATGCTTGTTTCTCTGAAGGATCGGCATTTGTGTCTGTCCGCAAACTGCAACTGTCTCAAAGACGGTCCGCCGCTGCATCTGGACGGGAGGGACGCGCTACAGCCTCCGGCGGTCAGCGTACGTGCAAAGAAATTGCTGGGGCGGCGTTTGACAACAAAAACAGTTGGACCCAACGAAGCTAGGAGTGACCGCGTAGTCAAGTGCGGTAACAATAAAAGCAAAAAAAAAAAAAATCAGGAGGATGGTGACAGCAAAACCATACTCGTGTACAGAAAAAGGAGATGTAGAGGGGAGACTGAAGTAGCTGTCATTAGGAAGCGGGAGACCCGTAGGGATTGGGCTCCTTTTGGGATGCTCCAGTGCCCGTTAGATCAACGTCGTCGTCGGCTGTTTATTGGTCGTGACCATTTCTGCATTGTTAATCATGGCAAGCATTTGCGCATACAAGGCATGCAGGGGTTTGTGTAAATAAAATCAGTTCAGACGTCTATCAGGCCAGGAGGAGGAGCAAATCTGCCTGCCCATTGCCGGGTGTGCGGCTGTTCTCCTGATCTGAAAGGCACGCAAATTATTGGTAAGGGAACCACGCAATTAATACGAACGGGAAGTGATTGAAGCGGAAATCTGGAAACATATGGTTCGAACAAATGAATTACTGTATCTGTCACTATCAAAGAAAGAGATTGCTTATTTTTAAAAAAATGTGGTTACTGATGTCATTCTCTGTTATTGTGAATCACACGTGTTTTATGTACGACGCATGCGCGCTTTGCTTATCAGGGAACATTATGTGGTTTCATTAAACCTGTTGCTAGTTCCAGCGAGTGTCTTCTCTTCTTGTGTAAGCGTCCGTAAGCTGTTTTTTTCGTTTCTTCAAGTATATGTACCAACAGGCCCAGCAACAGATTCTTTTCAGCTCATATATGCGAATAAAAAAAAGAAAAAAAAAAGTGAGGCGTTGTTGTGGGGCTCGAAAGGCGAGAGTGAAGTCGCTATGATCGTTACAGTGGCGAAAGGGCATTGAAATCGTATCGATCAGCAGGACAAAACAAAAAAAAAAACTTCAAACGCAACTACACGCCCTATCTGTTACTGCAGCGTCTACGTGGAGGAGCATTCATCTATGCAATAGCCGCTTAAAACATTGCCCACCCACCGTAAATCAGTCACAGCGACAGTAATTTATTTCACAACTCACAGAAAAGTTGCATCAAAAGAAGCTCCATGTGTTGCGCACCGTAACTTTGACTTTTCTTGCGCGCAAAACAGCAACGCGCGCTAGCCGCGCCCAGCAATCCGCCGGAAAGTTTCAGGTGACGCTGGGAGCCGCGCCGCCTGTCGGCGGCGACATGAAGTGCGTCACGCTCCGCCGCTCAGTGAGCGCACTACAAACTTCTAGAACACTGTACTGTCAGCTATTTCGCGTCGAGCACCGGAAGCTGCTGCGAGCGCCGCTCGCGTGCCCACGTGAACGGGCACGTGATGAGCTCATGTCACGTGATGAGCCCATGTGATTTCCGGAACGACGTTTCGCGCAAATTTTTGAGTCGTGTGCACGTCCGCACGTGTTAATGTTTTGACCAGCCGGCCGCACGTGTAAGTCAATGGCGCCAGCCGGTTGCATCGATTGCGAATTGCTGATCGCCGCCGTGCAATGTCGTGTGCCATTATGGATGGCGTCGCATAAACAACACAAGGACCGCAACGTCAAAACAGCACTTTGGTCGGAGGTGGCGGCCGCTGTCCTACCGAATGTGGACAATAAAGGTAAGCACATGTGTATTTCTCAACGTGCCTTCAGTCTTCCGTGTAAATAATCGTCCGCTAAAAAATCTTGGATTTGCTTGTGCAGTGGCCGTGGAAATGGCGCAGAAGCGCTGGAAGTCACTTCGTGACAAATTCCGCCGCCTCTTGACTGCCGTGCTACAAGCGCGGAAAAGCGGCGCAGGGCGCGACGACGTCGATTCTGTCGACACGTCCTGGCCGTATTATGAACTGTTAATGTTCTTAAAGGACACGATGCTGACGAGACCGTAAGTTCTGTCGTTTTTTGTCGTTGCGTACATATTGCTGATTAAATGAAAGACTGACTCGTGTCTGAAGATGTTCTGTACCAGTAAAGTGGTGCTCGCGCCTCTGACAGTGAGATGAGCATAAAGGTTTTTTTTCCGCAAGTACTATATACCTCAGCGTAGAAGCTAGCTAGTACAATCATTTACTGGCTCTGAATTATGAGACAAACAATGCTAAGAACATGCAAACACGACGTACGGCATATAAAGTGATGTTCAGTGTTCTATTGCCATTGCAGTGTATGGCCATTTTGTGCTTGCATAGCATAGGCAACAATTTCCTTTGTTGGCTAGAGTATTGGCCCAAGCGCTCCACCACCCTGTCAGTAGCCGAGACACCACGTAATGAGGCATAGAGAAGCTTGCACTTGCCTGCCCAGCGTAGGGCAGGCGGTAGAGTAAGTGATTCATACTTCTTCACACCTGGCCACAAAATTAACTGGAATGCGTGTACAAAAAATGCAAAGCTGTGCAATTTCACGGCAACTCGTTTTCCTCATGGCAATCATATATTCCACTTGGCTTTGTCCGTCTGTCTGTGCAATTTCAGCTGTGATGTAACTGGCCTCCAAGGTATCACCACATTCACATCTGTAAAATATCATAGCTGTTTAGTATTGCCACACTGCGGTGACAATTTATGCACACCTGTTCATGGTAGTTCTTGCAGCATGAAACCATGTGCTACCATTTTGAGCTGTCAAATTTCTGTAGTTACATAGATGTGCACGCTTAAGTTGCACAATATCAAGGTCCAGTGATTGTATGGCAGCTAGATTGTATGCTGGCTAATCTGGCCTAAGGTTATGAACACATAGAATGATCCCGAAAAGGACCATGCTGGCTAATCTAGCTTAAGCGTTTCTTGTTTCAGCTGACTTGTTTCAGCTTTGTGTGTAGCGACCTAATTGTTCAGACAATTACAGTAATGGAAGTACCACTCGAAAACAGCACTGAGAAAATGTAGATGAGGAACTTTAGATGAGACTAACTCTCAAGCCCCAAAGAAACTGAAAACAATCGGTATACTATCATCCTTCCATTCTAGTATGCAGCTTTATTGGCTTATCAAGCATATAGCTTATTTAGCTGTTTTTTTTTTCAACTTGACATGCAGGCTATTTTGGTGAAATGTAAAATTATCGAAATTACTTCGATCTCATACATGTTATTAACTGACGGTTTGGCAACAGTTGTATGCGACTGTGTTTACTTCTTAGCTTTACTGTTATGATCTCATTCCTGCCACAATACTGAGCACAAGAAAAAAACGCCACACACGGATACACGCGGGCATCTACCTTGTGTGTTGCGCCTTTTCTCGCACTTGCTAACGTTTTATCATTATGCACCAACTAGGCCCTCAAAAAGTCCTTACATGTACTGGTATTTTAAATATATAGCTCATTTCACATCACATTCAATAACCATTTATCTTTTTGATTGTTTGTTTCATGCAATTTATGTTGATTGTTGTCTGTGAAATGTCTTTCATATTAAATATTAATAATTATGAGACACTTTGGTGATGCTTTGAACTTCAAGAGTTCCATGCCGTATCAAAAAACATCAATAGCTGCTCCAAAAAGTAAAAAGTCACTTACTTCACTGCAATTACTCCTGGTACATTTCTGCTGACATGATGCAATTATAAGTGTCTTTCGCTTTCATAATTTTTTTCCTGGCTTCCACAGAAAACAGGGAAATAAGGAAACACACTGAGTAGCTTTACATAATTTTCAAAAATGCTACTGTTGTATATGAGTTTAAAATATATGGTGTTCAAACAACTATGAAAACAGAGAACACTGAAATGCTTTTGTACTTTTATTGCTGCATCAAAAGCCTTGAAATGCTGCCAACATGCATTTTTCTTGTCCGCAGTACTTCAGGAAATTATGAGATGCCAGCAAGCCAGGCACATCAGCTGGTACAGCCTGCTGAAGTGAGCCAGCAGCACAATTCTGGCGACGAGGTGGTTCTACTAGAAATTTCCTCTTTTGAAACTGATGTTGACACTGTGTCGGACATTTGCGAAATAACCCAGTCAGAAACTGTACCGCAAGCTGCGTCGCCGGATGCCAGTTCGACACCTGTGACACCATCAACATCAACACCATCAACTTCACCGTCGACAGCAACACCAACAGCAAGGCCAGCCAATGCGATCTCCAGCTTTGTCAGCCAGGAGCCTGGAAGAAATGGAAGTAAAAGAAAAAGGAAGTCTGATGAAGATGATGACACCATTGCCAATAACATGGCTGAGTTGACTAAAACACTCAAAGATTGCCCAGTTGAAGATCATTACTATCACTGGGCAATAAGCTTGACAAAGTTTTTAAAGAAAGTCCCTGAAGATAGCCTGCTCGATCTTCAAATTGATCTGCTTCAATTAATAAAGAGGTATACAGTCTAACAAAAGGTGTACATGGTCACATGTTCATAGTTTACAATAGAAAACATTGCACAGTTCCTCAGCAGGTGGCACTGTACAAGTGTAGTGAGCAGATTAGTACAAGTTAACAGAAAATATTTAATTAGAACTGAATTACTGCTTCGGGAAGGGAATAGGACAACCACTAAAATATAGCATTACCTCTAGGTTCCTTTTACTGAAACTTTCGTAAATATTGAACAATTCAGTGTACAGGAAATATAATTCCGTTGTTGATCGTGGCAGCATTCTGAACGAGTCTTGCTTTTTTCTGTTGCGATAATACCTAAAGGCCCACTTACCATGTCTGGAAATATTGTTTAATCGACGGCACGATTAGTTATTTGCAGACTTTTTTTACAACACCCAGTTTAAGTTACTGAGAGCACTTAGATATGCAGGACCAAGGTTAGTTACGTTTTTTTTTTGTCAACTCTGATGGCCACGCGAGCTCACAAAACAGATATGCTTGCACTGCTCATGGAACCATGTGTACAGGCTGTTTAACACTTTGGGGAAAGCTCGGAGCATGTTCCAAGGCGCTCCGAATTTTCTCCTAAGTGTAAAACAGCCCGTACATGAGCACTGCTTTGGCAACTGTGGCAGAGAGCGCACACAAGGGGCACGGCAGTTAACACAACTCGTGATGCAGGTGGCGGTTAGTTGTGTACACTAAGATTAAGTTGATGTTGCAAGGTGCTCTGTTTCCAACTCAGTCATGCAGCATACACACTAAAATTGGCTTTAGATATGTCCCTAGGCTACATTAGCCATTCTTGTGTGGTTGTGCGTGTATTTCCGCACAAACCTGTATCACTCTTCAAAAACTAATACAAAGCTCAATCATTGAGCAAGCTAGACAGAAGGAGAGGGTTATATTGCATACAAACACCTTGTGCACAAGAATATGGTTATATGACTGCAATGACTGTGTCCGGGTAATTTATGAAGCAATGCTTTACAGTTCATAGGGCTCAGACTGCTTCAGAGAAGGTACTTTTGGTATGGCTCATGAAAGCTGAGTGGTCATTGCCATAAAGCAATAGGAGGGCTGATTCACTTAGTTGGCCGACATACGGCTGAGAGTAAGTAAATTCTACAGAACACCCCGGTGTGCCTTGCCCCGAGTCTTGCTTGCACCCTTCCTTGAAAACTGCACTTGCTACTTTTCTGTCAAGAATGCAATGGTAAGCTGGTAATGGGCTTGTCTACTTGCAACTTGGAAGTATCACACACAGCACTGAAGAAAAGCTGCACAATATGCATTATTTTTGGGAGACTGGATAAGCCTCAAAAGGGGCACATTCATTTTCAATGTGTAAACTGAACAAAACCTGCTGGGGTGATCTCAATCTAAGGAACCAAACAACATACGTATGAGCTTGCTTCGCTCTGATAGCTTGCATAACTCACCATCAGTGAATTGCTGGATGTGCCCGCTCCAGCAGACTCTTGAGAGCTGCCTCTTTGGACACCCCAGGGAGTTTCCACTGCCAAGGAACCTCCCCAGCAATGCCACAAAAGTATTCGGCAAATAGGTCCCTGGCAGCTGCAGCATCCTTGGAGTAGCTCCTAGAGCGCGTTGCCTTAAGTGGGAAGAAGTGTGGGTCCGAGCTGTCCCCTGATGCTGCCTCTACACTTTGGCGCCACTGCCCTGGCACTACATTCCCGGAGCTGTCCTCGGTGTCGGCGAACTTGTGGGTCTCCGAGTTGTGTGTAGACAGAAAATTGTGTAAAACACACGCAGCATTGATCACATTGTCCACATTGTCCGGGTACAGACAGATTGTCCGCAGCAAAATTCGCCATCTGGCTGCTGTAATGCCGAATGCATTCTCGACACAGCGCCTGGAAAAAAATGAATATATCCGAAATTTGAATGCTTGAAGAGCAATAGACAATGAGCAACTTGCGCAGTTAACTGACAGCCATAGCACCGGAATGGATACCTCGACAGTGGAAGGGCGCAGAAAGGTTAACCTTAACAATAAAATTAAGAATAACAGAGAGCTGAGCTATAGTTCACAAGTATTCATTCTAAAAGAAGGGCGTGCACAGACACAAGAAGGAAGTCAGGACGTAAAGTACACAATGTTCCTTTTAGCTGCGGCCGCTTCTAGGTAGGACAGATAACCAGAGCCTTGCACACACCCATACTTTGATTACTTTAGCTTTCAAGTCGACTGTAACATGCTAGGTTTACATGACAGGAGATTGGTTGCACATGATAAAGTTCCAGTAACTGGTAGTGTGCAATAATTATTTGGGCAGAAATGAAACAGAAAGGACCTTTAGAATTTTCGGAATTCACATTCACTGCAATTACTGCAGCACTGGTCCCCAAAATGCTATAAGTGGGCTTTATGAGTTGCTTGCTCTTCATGAAGGTTGTGATATCAACATGAAAGATTCTTAAAAATACCACATACCGTGCCCGACTCAGCCTGTAGTTGAACACCCGCCTTTCATCATTCAGCTGCCTAGCTGGATATGGGCGGAGAAAATCCTTCCGCAGCTGAAACGCCTCATCACCCACAAAAGCGCATGGGGCATCTGTTTGGGTCCCAGGAAGCTGACTCACTAATGGGATGTCCATTGTTTCATGGGTGAGGGCTTGTCCAAATTCCGCATTTTTAAATGTGCCACCATCGCTGAGGCGACCCTCTGCACCCACGTCAATGAGGACGTACTTGCAGCTGCTGTCCACAATAGCCATGAGCACCACTGAGAATGTGCCCTGAAACGTTGCGCAAGACATACAATCAATGCATAAAAGCAGCTTCAGCAGCGTGAGGCTCAATCATGCCACAATGCACGCTTTTTAGCAGATGAAGCACAAAGGCAATGATACAGGTAATACACGAAGAGTCAGGCTGCCTAAGTGCCACATACTGGTTTTTTACTGAGTGCACAATGCGGGATTTGGCAGTCGGCCACAACATGCATTTGCGTTGACATGCATGCTCTTCACAAGCAAACGGAGACATAAGTGCAAACCATGTATGCCAAATCACTATGTAAGGTGGCAGGTCCCTGCCCCTAATAGACGCAAATAAAACCCGAGAAGACAATTCTGTTAAGAGCAAACAACAAGAGCAAGGTTATGCCGCAAAAAATAAGTAGATTTACGTACAATGCAAAGTGAGGCCACTATCAAAGGCACTTAAGCCAGCACGCTCAACATAGGCGATGGAGTAACAATATATGAAAGGTGAAACTCCCTTTAGTGAGGGCAACCAGGTAATTTCAATAATTGTATGAACCAACAGCGTCACATACAGTAGCAGTGCCTTAAGGCAGCCGAATCAAAAATGATTTGGACGTTTGAATCATGCAGAACAAGTCACCGGTTTTATTGGCAACCAAAAAAGCAGCAATCGCCTAGTAGGCTGCAAGATGCCACTAGCATTAGTAGGCCCACCGGAGCATGTCATTATCTGGTCACCACAAGCAGCGAAATTTCAACTGCTAAATGTTTCATGCTCCATGACATAGGCCACTTTGGTCCACTATATTTTGCAAATAAGACAAATAAGTGAACAGTATATCACACCCAGGTTTCGCCAAACATGAACGGAATTCCATCCAAGATATGTTTTAAACTTGGCACTGGCAGTTTCTTTTTATTTTATTTTAAACAAGCTTATTTGAAAAACTTGTTCACGTCACAATTTGTGTATTTTGACAAGGAAATTATCTTTTACCTTTAAACAGAACACTGAAGAATTTTTAGTAGTCTTCGAGAAAAGAACAGTTACATTGCCTATGATGATGCATAATATTTATCATAAACTAAAACTTTACCGGTAGTTTGTCTTGCCTTTTCATGAAGTGTTTGTGATCGTCAGTACACTTTATTATTAATCAGTCTAAAATTGCTTAAAAGGATGTAAATGTAAGTAATGTTACCTTGTAGTTGGAGTAGACGCTGCCGGAGTTCGGAGGGCAAACAATGGCAACGTGCTTGCCATCTACAGCACCTAGGCAGTTGGGAAATTGCCACTTCCTCAAAAAGCCTTCTGCAATGCTTTCCCACTCAGGTGTGCTGGGTGTCTGAAATAAAAGGTAGGTAATTATCAGAACTCCACTATGTATACAAGGGTCATATAATTATGCGAAAATTAGCAATTTGGCACACTCTTATACACACAAATGTCCACAAACTCAATCCTTCAATGAGCTCCTGTGAGTGTGGTGAATTATAGTGCGTATATTACATGTTATTGGCCTTTACCTTTCAACATCATTGTTGCAGGGATAGCGGTGCAGGTATTGTGCTCAAAGGAGCTTCATCACAGTGCTCTTCGAAAATTGGTGTGTGCAGATGAATTCAGTGTTGTGGCACTCGATGGGGTTCTGTCAATCCTTGCATGAGTAACGGTCACGACACCCTCACATACGTGTAACGCAGAGCCTTCAGTTAGCTCATCAAAAAAGCAAAGGAATTCACCAACTCTGTGCGACTGCCATCGTGGTAGTCAGCCATGTTGATCATGATAAGTGCAGGCAACGGTGGCTGAAATGCTACCTTAAAGGGACCGACAACTGCCCAGAATATGAAATGAGTTGACTCCACCGATGTAAAGATTGTCCGTTGCACTGACTCAAACCAACCCTGTTTTTTTCGTGAGAGATGAATTTATATTTTTATTTCTTAATTGAAAGTCGCGAAAAATGACCTGTGGCGCCTCTGGCGGCGTAAACATGAGTGATCCGATGAAGACGGCCACGTGACCGTTGATTGCTGTACGCGGTCGACGATTTTTTTGTTAGTATTGAAATATTGTTCATTTCTTTATATTAAAAGGTATTACTCCATAATAATGTACATATAGGCCTGCGTTAGTAGTATGCATTAAAGTGGCGCTGCCTTCGCGTGACGTAATGATCCCATGCTCGTCAGCGCGTCTTGAGCAACTTTTCAACGTGTTCCGATAATGCAGCAGAGTAACGCTCAGTGCACAACTGTTTTCTGAATAGCACTCTTGACATGAAACTGCACCTTATCTTGGCACTTTGTTTTTATCCATGTTTTACAGTTTTACAGGAAAATTGATGTAGCTGCAATACCACTAACATAATTTGATTACAGCATGCACAGAAGCACAATGTGAACACTCAGAGATTATGGCGGTAAGAGATTGAAAGGCCAATGATGCGATAATGCTGCAGCCTGCACCACAAGGCGGCCTATTCAACTTCTTTCTAAACTACCTTGTATTTGTTTAAGGAACGCAAGATCACACAGTTCTGTGGTGTTAGTAGCTGACACATTGAAAAAGAAACACTGACTTGCCGAAAACAGTTCACTAGTTTTGACTGCTTCAGCGTTATATTACATCAGTATTACTGCATGCTGTAATATTGACATTGTGACGGTACACGACTCAGCAGGCTATGTGCACTATTGCTCAGCTATGAGCATAGGTCGACAAACTCACTCATGAGTCGACTCACTCAGACTCAGATCGAGCTATGAGTCTGAGTGAGTCCGGGTGAGTAATATTTTGGTGAGTGTGAGCCCAAGTCCTGTTGAAGAAAATTTGCGTGAGTCTGAGTCCGAGTGAGTCCGGTTGAGGAAAATATTGGTGAGTGCGAGTCCGAGTGAGCCCTAAATGCAAAATATATTTCATGAGTGAGTCTGAGTGAGCTCCACCTTTAATTGCCGACCTATGATCCTATCCACTCAGCAATCTGCATTACTATCAGCCTAATATCGGCTTACATTTATACTCAGATCTATTCCCACACACATCAACGCACTAGCATTCATGCGCCACCTCAGTGTTTATTGACCAGAGGCGTGAGTAAGGGAGGGGGGTGCCATTACCTCCCAACTCTTTCACGGGACTTTCTTAATAGAAATATGTTGTGTGAGTCACATATTTCATAAAAACGTCCTTACTACATTGAAACTCCTGAAATCTAGTACTATTTGAAGGTACAAGACCCAAAGGTGTATCGTAGAGCACCCATTTTTCGAGATATTGGCATTCAAGAGCATTTACACCATGATTGTAAAGCTCACTTAATGCCCGCGGACTCATGAGTCAGCTCACTCAGGCTCAGGTCAAGCCGTGAGTCTGAGTGAGTCCGGCTGAGGAAAATGTTGGTGAGCTTGAGTCCGAGTGAGTTCGGTTGAGAAAAAGTTTAGTGAGTCTGAGTCCGAATTAGTTCGGTTGAGGAAAATTTCAGTGAATCTGAGTCCGAGTGAGCTCTCACAGCAAAATATATTTCTTGGGTGAGTCTGAGTGAGTTCCAAAATTTTTGCCGGCCTATGGCTATGAGTATGCATGAAGCGGTAATTAAATAAACATTCATCAGCCCATCACAGACATGATATACCGTTTCAGTTACACAGTGCTTTTTCTTTTACAATGATTCTTTGAATGCTATTATTTCACCGTTGTATAGCTGTTAGCGTACCTTCATATAGTGGTCTTTCAGCCTCACCCAGATGGCTCTGCACGTGTCATGGATACACTTTCGTGCAGTCTCTATTCCCACACGGTAGGCCAGTGCGACGTTACACACATCTTGGCCTGATGCCAGGTAGCTGTAACAAACAAAACGAAATCTTAGAACATGTTTTGAACATTTTGTTTCACCTGTTTCCAAGAGCACTTGAAAAGTCCTTGTATTGAACTTCAAAACTGTGGTTGGCTGAGTTTGTTCGTGTGGACACGTACCTCAGAAAACCACCCAGAAAAGGTCAGAGACTGTCCCTTAATCTGTGTCCCATTTCGGCGCTGTTTACAGATGGTTGTCTTGAAGCTGTGCCCCATTCCAATGTCAAGGTGCAATCGCCCTTCATTAGCAGAGAATTTAAGTACTTCTGTAAAGGTGTTTTGATCTAACACAGTGAACAATTTGGCTGGTTGGTAGAGCACAATCTTGTAAGCTTCAGCTTACAGCGCAAAAAACAAGGAAAGTATGAAAAATCGCAGCATTTCCACGGAGTGAATGATGATGAGTGGGCGAAGCTGTGGAGGTTCATCGGTAAACCGTGAATCTTCCGTGAATTCTGCCCAGTACATCATCACCGACGTGAGATAGGGCGCGTTTATACTAAAGGTTCGATGAGTTATGACGACTTGCAGCTCAGTTTAATTTTACATGTACGCTGTGAATTTTCATTGTTTAGAAAACCATTGCTTTAGAAAACATCTGGCGTCTTTCGTTAAGCAGCTGGCGTCTTTTCCTCTTGCTTTAGAAACATCTGGCGTTCTTCCGTTTTGCTTTTACAAAACATCTGGCGTCTTTCGTTGGTTTATTTCATCAATCAACAGCGTTTTGAACAAAATTGTTATTGATTAATCACGCACAGGAGAAATCTCACCAGGCACTACCTTGGAGGTAAAGAATGGCTGCTAATGGGAATGAGAGACAGAAGAAGTCGGCTTTTAGCTACCGCTGCGAATTTTTTATTGTTCAACAACGCACAGGAGAAATCTCCCACCGGCACCACCTTGGAGGTCAAAGCGTAAGACTTGTTACTCACTACTACGATCACGACGACTACGAGGGACGAACGGGTGCCGCCTTAAGGAGCTTCGCCCCTAATACCCAAACAAGGGTGTCATATTCAACATCATGTGATGACAAAGAATGACACTGGGGTTGGGCGCGCGGGCAGCTAAAGCAGAAGAGAGGAAGATGAAGCAAAATAGAACAGCCGGCCCGCAGCAAGGGTGCTGTGTCTGTGTCGTCCCTTTACAACCAAAATAAATTTAAAGAATGCATAAGTAATGTGATTTATCAAATTTCCTTATCATGTAGAACATTTTGCATTGACAAACTGGGCGTTCCGTGAATGAAAGGCTTGAGGAACCTGACATGTGAGCCTGACAGGAAGAGGTTGGCTTGCTGCCCCTGTCGCACGTGTGGGTGTATGTCAAAATTTCCTTATTGTTTTATTGTCGCTAACAGTTGGATAAATGTACACAAGACTTAATTGAAACAGAAACGATCCTTTCTGCCAAAGATGCATGTGTTAGTAGGGTGTCTGTCTTTCGATTAAAGGTCATTGGTCTGTACATTGCGTTGTGAGCGCGGCTGAGGGATAGTCCTCATAAACTGAAACACAGCATCACTTTTTTTCATAACGACTGCTATCAGCAATTGCTCAAGATAACTGCGACATGTCCCTGCAAATCTGGCCACTAAAGGTTGGCGGCTCTGATGCAAGTGTTCATCAAAATTACGCCCATAGGCATTGCCCACTGACCAGGGGGCGCTGCATAGCTTTCAGTGGGTGGCCTAGTGTCGCTGACATTGGAAGCTTGGGGCGCGAACAATCTGAGATGTGTGCAAATATCCCCTTCTATTACAGCCACGGTGCGGTCACTCATAATGAGGGCAGACGCACGCGTCGCATTCACATCTTGTGCGGCCACGGCTGAATTTGGCTTATGTGCGCTTGGCTGTGTGTTCTGGTGCTGCAGTCGCATTGAGAAACTCCACCGAACGTTGTCCATACGACTCGAACTAAAATATTGTTACGTTCTCTGGAGTAGCGTAAGGGGGTTTTTAATGGGCACAGAGACCGCGGAAATCGTAGGAGCTACGTCGTCGTCCTCTTTTTCTACCCGCGCTTCCCTTGTTTTTCACCGACAGTGACACTTCGTATCATTCCTCCTCTCTCAGACGAAGCCCTCTGGGCGAGTCATTCTTGTGTCCTTCGTGTATACGGCTTCAGGCGGGCAACATGCGTCACCTCGGTCTTGCATGAACGTCGGCCACTAGTAGTCAGACGTGCGATTTCGTAGTTTACCTCGCTTAGACGATGGAGGATCACGAACGGACCGGCGTAGTGTGCGAGTAGCTTTTGGCTCAAGCCACGTCTGCGTATTGGGGTCCACACCCACACTAGATCACCGGGAACATAGGTTACATGCCGGTGTTGACTGTCGTAGCGTGTTTTGGAGGAGTCTTGCGCTGCCAATGTACGTAAGCGTGCAAGTCGACGAGCCTCTTCTGCGCGACACAAAGTCTCCGCAATTGACAAGTCGTCGTGAACGACAAAAGGAAAGATAGTGTCCAGCGTGTGTCGAGGCGAGCGAGCGTAGAGCAGGTAGAAAGGGCTGTAACCTGTAGTTTCGTGTTTCGCAGAGTTGAAGGCGTACGTCACGAACGGTAATACTTCATCCCAGTTCTTGTGGTCGGAGGTGACGTACATGGATAACATGTTGATGAACGTTCGGTTTGTGCGCTCGGTCAGACCGTTAGTTTGTGGGTGATAAGCAGTTGAGTGTCGGAACTTGGAGGCACACAAGCGAAGTAATGATTCTACCACATCGGCGGTAAATTGGCGACCACGGTCACTTATCACCACGCGAGGTGGCCCGTGCCGGAGTATGACTGAATGCAACAGGAACTCCGAAACCTGGCCTGCCGTGGCTGAGGGTAAGGCAACCGTCTCGCAGTACCGCGTCAGGTAGTCAGCGCATACAATTATCCACCGGTTGCCTTTTGAAGAACGGGGAAATGGTCCCATAAGATCAATGCCGACCTTTTCAAAGGGAGAACTGGGGGGCATTACGGGCTGCAGATGACCGACTGGACCTGAGGTGGGCCGCTTGTGGCTCTGACACTGCGTACAACTGGCCACATATTGTTCAATTGTCTTGCGCATTTGAGGCCAATAGAACCGCTCTTTGGTGCGACTAAGTGTTCGTGCGGTTCCTAAATGACCAGAGGTCGGGTCGTCATGCGTGAGACGCAGAACAGATGTTTGAAGAGACGCAGGAACGACCAGCAGAAAGCGGGCGCCCGTCGTTGACAAGTTCCTCTTGTAAAGAAGACCACCTCGGACGCAAAACTGGCCTTCGGGTATTGGCTCGATTGTTGCAGGGAAGAGAGCTTTCAAGCTTGGGTCTTTGCGCTGCTCAGCGGCGAAAGTCACGGCATCGGGAAAGCCAGGCGACAGCGAAGCGATAAGGTGGTCGAAGTTATCGGCCTCACAATCCGTCGTAGGTAGTGGCATCCTAGAGAGGCAATCCGCATCAGCGTGTCGACGACCACTCTTGTACGAAATGGTGAAGACATATTCTTGCAAACGAAGGGCCCATCGTGCGAGGCGGCCGGAGGGGTCGCGAAGGTTGACCAACCAACACAGGGAATGGTGATCTGTGACGATGGTGAACGGGCGGCCATAGATGTATGAGCGAAACCGCTGTACTGCAAAGACTACCGCTAGGCATTCCTGTTCGGTCACTGTGTAGTTGCGTTCAGGCTTGCTTAAAGAACGACTTGCGTACGCCACGACGTGTTCCTTGTTACCAGAGCGCTGAACGAGAACGGCGCCGAGACCGATGCCACTTGCGTCCGTGTGGATCTCTGTTGGCGACGAGGGATTGAAGTGCCGAAGTATCGGCTGTGAAGTTAACAAGCACTTCAGCTGGCGAAAAGCGGCATCACACTCGGGGCTCCACTGAAACGGGCTGTTCTTCTGGAGAAGTCTCGTCAGAGGATGAGCGACATCCGCAAACCTGGGTATGAACCGCCGGAAATACGAGCATAGCCCGATGAAGCTGCGAAGTTGTTTCACAGATTTGGGTTGCTCGAACGATTCAACGGCCGCTGTCTTCTGTGGGTCAGGTCTAATGCCATCTTTATCGACGAGATGGCCCAGCACCAATGTTTGTCGCTCGCCAAAGTGGCACTTTTTCGAATTCAGTAGAAGGCCAGCCTTTTCAATACAGGTGAGCACAACATCTAGGCGCGTGTTATGCTCCTGAAACGTGCGTCCAAATATTACGATATCATCAAGGTAACACGTACAGATCTGCCATTTTAAACCACGCAAAATAGAGTCCATGAATCTCTCGAACGTCGCAGGCGCATTACATAATCCGAATGGCATTACGTTGAACTCGTACAGTCCATCAGGCGTAACGAATGCCGTCTTTTCCTTGTCAGCTGCGTGCATCGGGATTTGCCAGTAACCTGATCGTAGATCAACAGAAGAAAAGTAGGAAGCGGAATGCAGGCAATCAATGGCGTCATCGATGCGCGGCAGCGGATAAACATCTTTCTTGGTAACAGAATTCAGGCGGCGGTAGTCAACGCAGAATCTCCACGTACCATCCTTTTTCTTAACTAGAATGACGGGAGCGGCCCAGGGACTCGCCGATTCCTGAATTATCCCCTTTTCCAGCATCTCTTGGACTTGCTCGTCGATGATTTTGCGCTCTGATGGTGCCACTCGGTAAGGCTTCTGCCGTATGGGATACGCCGACTCGGTGTGGATCTGATGACGTATCCGGGACGCTGGAATTGAGGGCGTTTGGCTATCTTTACAAAAATCGAACACTTTTGAATGCTTAGAGAGAACGTCCAGCAGTGTATGACGTTCGCCTTGGCCAAGCGACTTGCTGATCATTTGTAGCAATTGGGAATCCTCTGAACCTTGCGAATCGGGGCGTCCATTCTGGTCTGTAGCATCAACAAGCGCAACCAGCGTCGTAGACGATTCAGGTTTAAATAATGCAAGTTTCATGCCGGCTGGCAAAACTGCAGGCTCCATGGAAGTGTTCATTGTCCACACACCTGCTCGTCCATCAACAACAGACACCACGCAATGGGGAATTAGAATGTTCTTCTTCAGACAGGCCAAAGGAATCGGTTCGAGTGTGGCGTCAAACATGGCACAGTTGTTACCAGAACAAGTCACGGGAACGCACACGGCAGAAAACGCAGGAACGACTGTGTCCTCGGAGACGAAAAAGATGCAGCCATCACGATAGGAATTCTCTAAGAGCGCAGCTGGAAAAGTACCATGCAGGGAAAGGTGCCCACCTCTGCAGTCAACAGTTGCCCCACACTCACGCAAAAAGTCGATACCCAAAATAACGTCATGTGTAGACCGTGGAATAACCGCAAATTCTGTGCAAAATACCTTGCCACACAAGGATACGTCCGCAGTACAAAATCCCACTGGACACAACGCGTCACCGCTCACACCACGGAATGTCACACCAGGGCTCAGGCAAAACATCACTTTAGGTCCGAGAAGGTTCTTAAAATTTACACTCATCACAGAGATCGTCGCGCCTGTATCTACAAGTGCCATAGTAGGTACCGTATCAACAAGTACGTGAACTCTGTTCTTCAACATAAACGCTGACGGGGGTATATCTGTAGATAGCGCCTGGTATCTCGCGGCCTCACCCCCATTGGCCGCACCGACTAGTTTTCCGGCGGCGGTGACCGCGTGCGTCGCCGTGGCGACGGTGATCGCGGAGCTCGTGGAGCTGGTGGCGGCGTCAAACTTCGATCAGAAGCCGGCGAGGGGTAGCGGAATCCGGTTGGTGCGCGTGGTGGCCGTGGCGTGTAGAGTGGACGGTCGAAAGGCTGAGAAGGCTGTCGCTGGTATGGGCTGCGGTGGTTGCAAAAACGTGCGATGTGACCCGGGACGCCACAGTTGTAGCACACCGGATGTGGTCGAGATACAGGCGGCTGCTCAGAGTAACCACTCCTCTCAGAAGGCATGGAATAGTAGTGCCGCTCTTCAGGGGCACCGTAGCCAAGCGACGTTCGTTGACGGTAACCAGGCGAGCGGAAACGCCGTCCGTAATTGGGTGGTGTGCGATGTGAGAACCCAGACTGCCGTGTGCCTCGGTATTCATCGGGATCAGCTGCGTTGACCGATGGCTGCCATGGAGCAAGAGTAGCCGGAGTTCGCGCATGCTCTGGTTCTCTTGCATAGGCCTCCTGAAAGTTGTTGGGGTGATGAGATGTTTGCTGACATCGAAGCAGCTCTTCTCTGACAATCTGCCGTATTGTGAAGGCAAGGTCGTTGGGCGACACTGTTTCGACGCTAGCCACAGTTGGGACGTTAGACAAGCGGCCGAATTTCGGAGAGATCCGTCGCATCTTCAGCGATTCAAAGGTACGGCAGTGCTTCATCACGTCAGACACGGAGTTCAGGCTTTCCTTTCCAATTAAGAAATTGTACACGTCTTCGGCTATACCCTTAAGAACGTGTCCAACCTTGTCTTCTTCAGACATCCTAGCATTGACTATCTTGCACAGCTTCAAGATTTCTTCAATGTATGTCGTGCATGTCTCTCCTGGAAGCTGTGCCCTCTGAGCCAATGTCTGCTCCGCGCGCTTCTTCTTTGCGTCAGAATCACCGAAGCACTTCTGCACTTCTTCGACAAAACGGTCCCAAGTCGTAAACATGTCCTCGTGGTTCTCGTACCACATGAGAGCGGTGTCAGTTAGCGAAAACACAACATGCCTGAGCTGTGCTTCCGAGTCCCAGCCGTTGCTCCTGCTCACCCGCTTATAGTTCTTGAGCCACACGTCGACGTCTTCTTCTGAGGTTCCGCCGAAGTTTGGTGGCACTCGGTAGTAGGGCACGGAACCCGTCGGAGTTGCCGTCGAAGCAGCAGAGGTTTGCTCTTGGGACATTTCGATTGGCGAAGGCGGGAGTCCGGCAAGGCGGCGGCTGCGGCGAAGTTCAGGTAGTGAAGCTTCCGTTGTTGCGTTCGTCTTACCCAGCACCACCCACCAATCTGTTACGTTCTCTGGAGTAGCGTAAGGGGGTTTTTAATGGGCACAGAGACCGGGAAGCGCGGAAATCGTAGGAGCTACGTCGTCGTCCTCTTTTTCTACCCGCGCTTCCCTTGTTTTTCACCGACAGTGACACTTCGTATCAATATGTTGGAAACAGAAATATGTGCATTACTTAGCCCTAAATTTTGGTGTTTTTAATCTATGAGTAATGTACTCAGACATGATCTGGCATATATAGGGTGGCATTTTTGAAAATTAGTTTGTTGGAAGTTCTGCTTGTTGGAAGTTCAATTTGATGTTCACATACATACCTTAATGTGATGGCCAGACGTTCAGCTGGTTCCAGCGGCTCTCTTATGAAGTGCTGGCGGGTCAAGTCAGCCACAACAAACGTCAACAGTTTGTCGAAAAGCATTGGCGTCATGTGAAAGAATTTCGCGAAAAAATCGTGATCCCCTTCACGCATACGGCGCATCTGCCATAGGAAGAGAAAATTAGGTCTGAACAAGTTTTTCAGCTGGTGCACCAAAAGTAATCTCAATAATAAAGATCAATACAGTGGCTTTAGAGACTCGAGAATTATGGAGGGGTCAGAATTCTGCATATAGCAACTAAACCATCAATACAGTAGACAGGTACGTCTTCCTTATATTTTCATGACCTATTTTTAACGTTCCACAGTTTAGTTCTCGCATTTTAGCGCGGCTAATTGGCTGGCTTTTGCACGGCAGCCTTTGGGGAAGCAATTATTAGCTGTCTCTGCACAAGAAGGTTAACGGTGGCCAGAACATGACAGGGAGTGTTTGCACTAACGATAGCCGTTCCGCGTAGCTGCGACACGAGGAGGTCTCGCATTTCACACCTGTGATACTACGGTGGCACGGGCAGGGGTCTCTGCATTGCTGAGCTACAAGCATCGCTCAACTGCTGCAATAATTCCGCCCCAGGCTCAGACCGTGTTGTACATGAAATTTTGAAACACCTGCCCTCTGAAACACAAAAAGCCCTCCTCTCACTGTATAATGCTGTTTGGTCTTCCGGCGAGATCCCCTCGGCCTGGAAGGAAGCCATTATTATTCCGATTTTAAAACAGGGCAAGGACCCATCCTCCGTTGCGAGCTACAGGCCCATTGCACTAACAAGCTGCCTGTGTAAACTTTTTTGAAAAGATGATAAACCGCCGACTTATACATTTCCTCGAAGCAAACAAATCACTCGACCCATACCAGTGCGGTTTTCGCGAGGGTAGATCTACCTCTGACCACCTTATCCGTATCGAGGCACAAATTCGCGACGCTTTTGTCCACAAGCAATTCTTTCTTCGGTGTTCCTCGATATGGAAAAGGCTTACGACACAACATGGCGCTTGGCATACTGCGAGACCTCTCACACTTAGGTGTCCGAGGAAAGATGCTGACCATAATCGAAAGCTATTTGTCCAATCGCACGTTCCGTGTTCGAGTGGGTAACGTCTTGTCCAGAATATTTGTCCAGGAAACTGGAGTGCCGCAAGGTGGTGTCCTGAGTTGCACACTTTTTATTATAAAAATGAATTCGCTACGTCTGTACATTCGACGGAACATGTTTTATTGCACATATGTGGACGACGTGCAGATCGGTTATAAGTCGTGCAACCTTTCAATGTGTGAGCGGCAGGTCCAGCTGGGCTTGAACAAGGTCTCTAAATGGGCAGACGAGAATGGGTTTACGCTGAATGCACAAAAAAGCACTTGCGTCCTATTCTCCAGATAAAGAGGCTTTCATCCCGATCCAGACATTGACCTACAAGGTCAGCGTCTGTTGGTAAAACAGAGCACAAGTTCCTAGGGCTAATTCTAGACACAGAACTTACGTTCATACCCCACATTAAGTACATAAAAAACAAGTGCATTAAAACCATGAATATTGCCACGCCCGCTTCTTCTTTTATTTTGATGTGTTCGAGTTTGACCAGCAAGGACGGTTATCAACGCTCGACGCTGGCCGTGAAGCAGTGTTCGAGAAGCTTCACGATTTTAGTAGATCGTTCTGTTAAGATTGCGCCCCGCACGCGAACGTTCCAGCTTTGTCTAGAGATAACGCCGCCACCAGCGATATTGCTGGAAAGTTCGATACCGCCTGTATAAAAGCCGACGCGATTGACCGCTTGTCAGTTGATCGACGGACGACGCCCTGTTCGCCGCTATATTTGTACAGCGTGTATTGCTGTAGTTCTAGTTCTCATTTTCCGGCCACAAGTTCGGCCAAATAAACAGTTTCATCCTGCAAACGCCGACTGCTGTCTTCATCGACGTCACGACCACGTGACATTGGTGGAGGTGCTGCTTCGCTCATGTTCCGGTCGCCCCCGTCAGGCCGTGAACCCAGTCCGGGCCGCAACGAAGACATCGACGCCTACCCCGAACAGCGAGCAAGCCGCAGGACACAAGGACTACCTCCAGAATACCAGCCTTTACCCGACAAGACCAGGAAGACCCCGACCATGACCAACACAACAGCGACAATGACAGCAACCATGCCGCTTGCACCCGTGCTGCTACAGCGCCCAAAGGAACCACCGACCTTTCACGGATCATCTGCTGAAGACCCGGAAAGTTGGCTGGAGAAGTACGACCGCGTCGCCATTTTTAACGAATGGACCGATGAAGACAAGTTCAGACACGTCTACTTCGCCTTGGAGGACTCTGCCCGAACTTGGTTCGAGAACCAAGAGCGAAGCCTCACGACGTGGGACATTTTTCGCACAAGATTCCTTGCCACATTCACGAGTGTCGTCCGCAAGGAGAGGGCCGAAGCTCTGCTGGAAACCCGTGTGCAGCTTCCAAACGAGAACGTGGTGCTGTACGCGGAAGAGATGAGCAGACTGTTCCGACACGCCGACCCAGCCATGCCCGAGGACAAGAAAGTCCGCTTGCTCATGCGAGGGGTAAAGCAAGAGCTCTTCGCTGGGCTAATGCGGAACCCACCGTCGACAGTCCAAGAGTTCGTCTCAGAGGCGACGACGATTGAGAAGACGTTGGAAATGCGCAACCGGCAGTATAATCGCCGATCGATTCAAGACAACCCAGTTGTTCATGCTGTCGGCTCCGACGACCTGCGCGAAACGATCCGAGCGATCGTGCGGGAAGAACTACGCAAGCTCTTACCCTCACCACAGCCTGAAGTTGCGTCGATCGCTGACATCGTCCGAGAGGAAATCCAGCAGTCTCTGGGCACCCCCGAGTCAGCGCAGCCGCAGCTGCAAGCAGTGACCTATGCTGCTGCAGCCCGACGCAACGCCCCCCCTCCTCGCCCAAGTCAAGACGCCGCGCCGCCTCAACAGTTCCGCCGCCAGGCACCACCGCCGCCGCCACCGACGTCACACCACCCGCCAGCCGGCCAGCGATACACGCCGAGGAAAACCGACGTTTGGCGCGCCCCCGACCACCGCCCACTCTGTTACCATTGCGGAGAAGCTGGCCACACTTACCGCCGCTGCCAGTACCGACAGATGGGACTGCGTGGATTCGCCATCGACGCGCCGCGTCCACAGCGAGGGGAAAGACCACGTGACATCGCCGACTACCTCGCGGGAACGCAATGGACGCCCCGACAACCTTCCCGTTCGCCGTCGCCAGGCCGCTACGTCTCTCCCCAACGCCGACCATACACTGGCCCAACTCGGGGCCGGTCACCTAGCCCGTATCCGGAAAACTAAGGGCAGCAACCGATGGAGGTGCGGTTGCTGTACGACGAAATACCGAAGATCCTCCGCCGCCGACGACAACGCCGCACGACATCCTAAGAACACGCCGCAAGCCGAACGAAGCCCTGAAGTCGAAACTTCACGGCCCGAAGAAGACCTGACGACACAACGACGAAGCAGCGGGACAAACCGACGTAGCCGTGATCCGACGCCGCGACCAAATCGAAACGGTAGGCGACGAACGAGTGACCTCGGACGTTCTCATCGACGGCCACAACGTCACCGCTCTCGTCGATACTGGAGCCGACATTCCGTCATTAGGTGGACCGTCGCGACGAAGCTGAAGAAAGTCAAGACCGCCTGGGAAGGCCCCGAAATCCGCACAGCGGGAGGTCACCTAGTAACGCCGGCAGGAATCTGCACAGCGAGGGTCTCCATCAACAACCGGATTTATCCCGCAAGCTTTGTAGTCCTTCAGCATTGTTCCCGAGATGTCATCCTTGGTATGGACTTCTTAGGCCTTCATGGTGCAGTCATCGACCCTCAGATCGAAGTCGATAACACTATCTACAGAAAAAGCATTACCGCGGTACACGCCGCCAAGAAAGCACGCCTTGAATGTGCTGGAAGACCAGGTCACCATTCCACCTCGCTCCAGCGTCATCATTTCCGTCGGCACTCAGAAATCAGCAGACCTCGAAGGCGTTGTTGAAGGCGACCAGCACCACTTGATTAACCGCAAGATTTGCGTCGCAAGAGGAGTAGCAGAGCTGCGGGCAGGGAAAGCAACAGTTATGCTCACGAATTGCAGCAACGAGTACAAGCACGTGAGCAAAGGCACGACGGTCGCCTACATCGAAGATAATCGTAGAAGCCAGCAATGCTGTCGGCCTCACCGATTCTCCCGAGCCTACTTCCGACGAATAAAGCGCCGCAACCAGCTTTCGACAGTCAATGCCAGCCTTCAGAAGCACAAACAAGAACAGCTCAAAACCCTGCTCTTGCAATACAAGGACTGCTTTTCGTTGTCGTCAAGAATTAGGCAGACTCCCGTGGCAAAACATCGCATCATAACAGAGGAAAGCGCCAGACCACTCCGTCAGAGCCCGTACAGAGTTTCGACGCGAGAACGCGAGGCCGTGAAGAAACAGGTCGACGAAATGCTACGCGACGACATCATCCAGCCGTCGAAGAGTCCGTGGGCATCCCCGGTGGTGCTAGTGAAGAAGAAGGATGGGACTCTACGTTTTTGCGTCGATTATCGTCGCCTGAACAAAGTCACGAAGAAGGACGTGTATCCCCTTCCCCGGATAGACGACACCCTGGATCGATTACACAACGCAAAGTACTTTTCGTCGATGGACCTCAAGACCGGTTACTGGCAAATAGAAGTCGACGAGAGAGACCGAGAAAAGACTGCTTTTATAACACCAGACGGCCTGTTCGAGTTCAAGGTCATGCCCTTTGGTCTTTGCTCGGCACCTGCGACTTTTCAACGGGTTATGGACCCAGTACTGGCCGGCTTGAAGTGGCAGACGTGCCTCGTGTACTTGGACGACGTCGTTGTGTTTTCCTCAAACTTCGACGAACACCTTCGGCGCCTTGAAGTTGTACTTCAAGCAATCAAGACCTCCGGACTCACCTTGAAGCCTGAAAAGTGCCGCTTCGCGTACGAGGAGCTCTTGTTCTTGGGTCACGTGATCAGCAAGGATGGTGTTCGCCCGGACCCGCGGAAAACAGCTGCCATCGCTGACTTCCCGACGCCCACCGACAAGAAGGCCGTACGCCGTTTTCTCGGCTTGTGCGCCTATTACAGACGTTTCGTCAAGGAATTTTCACGGATCGCCGAGCCACTGACGCAACTCACGAAGACCGACGTCGAATTCAGGTGGGAAACGTCGCAAGTTCAAGCATTTCAAGAATTGAAACGACGCCTGCAGACGCCTCCCATACTTGCGCATTTCGACGAATACGCCGATACGGAAATCCACACCGACGCAAGCAGCGCAGGACTCGGCGCCGTCCTTGTGCAAAAAACCGACGGATTCGAAAGGGTCATCAGTTATGCTAGCCGGTCGCTATCAAAGGCAGAAATCAACTACTCCACAACAGAAAAGGAGTGCCTGGCCATCATCTGGGCTACATCGAAGTTTCGCCCCTACCTCTACGGCCGGCCCTTCAAAGTTGTGAGCGACCACCATGCCTTGTGTTGGCTAGCTAACTTGAAGGACCCTTCAGGTCGCCTCGCACGGTGGAGCCTACGACTTCAAGAATTTGACATAACCGTCGTTTACAAGTCCGGAAGAAAACACTCCGACGCTGACTGCCTGTCCCGCGCCCCCGTCGACCCACCGCCGCAGGACGACATGGAGGATGACTGCTTCTTGGGAACCATAAGTGCCGAAGACTTCGCCGAACGACAGCGAGCGGACCCAGAACTCAGGGGCCTTGTGGAATACCTCGAGGGCAGGACCACCGTTGTTCCCAAGGCATTCACGCGAGGACTGACGTCGTTTTTCTTGCGCAACGGTGTTCTCCTTAAGAAGAACTTCTCGCCGCTTCGAGCCGATTCCCTTCTCGTAGTGCCCTCGACACTGCGACCAGAGGTCCTCCAGGCTCTGCATGACGACCCGACGTCTGGACACCTGGGTGTTTCTCGCACGCTCGCAAGAATACAGGAAAAGTACTACTGGCCGCGCCTTGTCGCCGACGTAACTCGCTACGTCAAGACCTGCCGGGACTGTCAGCGACGCAAGACACCGCCGACTAGGCCAGCCGGACTTCTGCAGCCTATCGAGCCACCTCAACGGCCGTTCCAGCAAATTGGGATGGACTTACTGGGGCCGTTCCCGACGTCCAATACCGGAAACAAATGGATCGTCGTAGCTACCGACTACCTCACCCGCTACGCCGAGACAAGGGCCCTACCCAGAGGCAGTGCCGCCGAGGTAGCAAAGTTCTTCGTTGAGAACATCCTCCTGCGTCATGGCGCCCCAGAGGTCCTCATCACCGACAGAGGTACGGCGTTTACTGCTGACCTAACTCAGGCAATACTGAGATACAGCCAAACAAGCCACCGCCGGACCACAGCGTACCACCCACAGACCAATGGCCTCACCGAGCGGCTAAACAAGACCATCGCCGACATGCTGGCCATGTATGTCGACGTCGAACACAAGACGTGGGATGCCATCCTTCCGTATGTGACCTTCGCATACAACACGGCCATGCAAGAAACGACGCAAATGACGCCGTACAAGCTGGTCTACGGAAGGAGCCCGGCAACGACGCTCGACGCAATGCTACCAATCGCCACCGACGAAGACGATCTCGACGTTGCCGCCTATTTGCAACGCGCCGAAGAAGCTCGACAGCTCGCCCGCCTGCGCATCAAGAACCAGCAGAGGGTCGACAGCCGTCACTATAATCTTCGACGACGCCACATGGAGTACCAACCCGGTGACCGTGTGTGGGTCTGGACGCCGATACGCCGACGTGGGCTCAGTGAAAAACTTCTTCGGCGATACTTCGGCCCATACAAGGTGCTTCGACGTCACGGCGCTCTTGACTACGAGGTCGTCCCGGACGGCATTACGAACTCCCAGCGACGCCGCGCACGACCTGAAGTCGTCCATGTCGTGCGCCTTAAGCCGTTTTTTGTGCGTTAGCGAACCTGAGAACTCTACTTTTTCCTTTTTTATTGTAATTTATTTGTGTATGCACTTGTTTTTTTCCTTTGCATGTTCTGTTGCAAGCATCGGGACGATGCTTTTTCAGAGGGGGGCAATGCCACGCTCGCTTCTTCTTTTATTTTGATGTGTTCGAGTTTGACCAGCAAGGACAGTTATCGACGCTCGACGCTGGTCGTGAAGCAGTGTTCGAGAAGCTTCACGATTTTAGTAGATCGCTTTGTTAAGATTGCGTGCCGCACGCGAATGTTCCAGCTTTGTCGAGAGATAAAGCCGCCACCAGCGATATTGCTGGAAAGTTCCATAGCGCCTGTATAAAAGCCGACGCGCTTGACCGCTTGTCAGTTGATCGACGGACGACGCCCTGTTCGCCGCTATATTTGTACAGCGTGTATTGCTGTAGTTCTAGTTCTCAGTTTCCGGCCACAAGTTCGGCCAAATAAACAGTTTCATCCTGCAAACGCCGACTGCTGTCTTCATCGACGTCACGACCACGTGACAATAAAAATATGCACGATACTTCATTTGAAAGCTCTATGTATTAGCTGAACATAGACAAAGGTACAAAAGGTTATTATTTTTTTAACTTGAGAAATATTTTTTTGAAATTTTGTATCTCCACCAGCTTTTCGCCGACGTAACTCAAGCGGCATGAAGCACTCGCAAAGGCAATCTTCAGCCCATGCCCACTGACCTGGGATGCAGACGTCAAACATGGTGCTGTCTATAAAGTAATGGAAAAGGAAATGGGGTTGCTTTATAGACAGCACCATGCTTGACGTCTGCATCCCAGGTCAGTGGGTATGGGCTGAAGATTGCCTTTGCGAGTGCTTCATGCCGCTTGAGTTACGTCGGCGAAAAGCTGGTGGAGATACAAAATTTCAAAAAAAAATATTTCTCAAGTTAAAAAAATAATACCCTTTTGTAACTTTGTATATGTTCAGCTAATACATAGAGCTTTCAAATGAAGTATCGTGCATATTTTTAGTCCGACCACCAAGGCAAGTTTTTTGACGATGAATACATAGCTTTTCTCAAAAAAAGTGATATTCGCATTTTTTTTTTCAGACGATTTGCTACACCTTCAGCGACTAAATTATTTTTCCTTTGTAGTATGTCGAACAGGCTTCCAGCATATAATTAATTTCTACCCTTTGAGTTTGCCTTGTTCCTGGAAAAAAATATCACACTTTGCAACTTTATTCAATTTTGCTCGTGCGAAAAGCCCTCGAAGAATCGATATACATGAATAAGTCATTATTTTTACAGTTACATCACTTCATTAGCTTGCCGGAAATAGCATTTTATTGAGTGCATCCTATAAACGACCTTTGAAAAAATTGTTGTTTGATGCCCTTTGGCTAAGTCGGCGCAAAACTACAGACTCTCACAAGCAGGCGGGAAAATTTTTGGCAATAGAAATAAACGAGCAGAACGAGTTTTGAACTTCAAGAAAAGCGTGGAAATTTTTTCAGCCATATTTGTGATGGTCGGAAAAACGCTGGGTGATTTGGCATGGAATGACCCATATGGAAATCCAAATGTGGCAGAAGTTCAGAGAAAGATGGCATCTTGAAGCGATGAGAATCCTTGAACACGGGGCGTTGCTGGAGACGTTTCGACAAGGGGCCTTGTCTAGTGTTACGGTATATGCTACCTTTAGGTATCAGAGTTGCGCATAGGTCCGGACAGAGCTATGCGGCGAAGCCGCACTCCGTTTTTGCAGGCGACATACCTAGCGCGTCGCCGATAGACATGGCTGACGTGACCGGAGATTAACTTTACTGGCAAAAACTAGTATTAAGGCATTCGCAATGAAAAAAAAAGCGCAGTTTCAACGGAGACTAGGAAATAACACAGGAAGGAGAAGAAGGAGCGCTTGCGAGAAATTACATTCAGGATGACTGCGAGCAGGGCATGTTCGCTTAAGTTTATAACGAAAAAAGCACAACTTGAACTAAGACTATGAAGCGCTCCTTGATGTGTTGTTCCTTAGTCTCCGTTCAAGTTGCGCTTTTCTCGAAGGGGGTGGCCACCGTCATTGAACCCAAACCAGCGACGCTTGGCACACACATGACAACCCCGTATCATTGATTGTATATAAGGCTCTTGACCTCATATGGCAAATATTAGCAACTATATGTTTCCTTGCATACCTGGAGCAGCGCCAATATAAAGTTTTCTCTTGTCAGTAAGAGCGATTGTGGCTATACATTGCCCAGTAGCATACTTGTCGCTGTTACCAATCAAAGTGGACTATCCGTGCTTGGTACAGTTAATTCTCCCACACTTCGATACGATGTCTCTATATTTCCCCATAACTCCTTCTGCGATCCGCAGAGATAATGACGGCATGCTTACCATCCACGGCTGTTGATCTCTTTGAACGAATTTCCCGCTGAGCATTCTCGACATCGGGTAGCCCTGTCCACAAACTGCAGAGGAATAAAGAATGGCAGGCATCACACGATACATGTGTTCTCATTTGTTCCTTACAAACAATTGTTCTCTGTATGTATGGTCAATATCAGCGTAATCCTTTTATGAAATTGGTGACATGGCTGACAAACAAAGAGGCGTACATCCCTCTAAGACCAGAGCTCATGACATCAGAAAATTGAATGCTGGTTCAGATTACTCCTACTGATAATTTGTGGGCTAGTCAGAAGCGCACATCAGCAAAAAAAAATTCACTGAAAGCCTATAACGAAGGCTTCTGCTGTTCCAGTGTGATATGCGCAAGGTACAAGTTAAAAACATCCCAAAATAAAACAGGGACAAGTAGAGAAACAGGCCTAGCGCTCACTGCCCATTTATTTGGTTTGTTACGAAAGCACACTAATACACCTTGGAATGGAGCACATAGGGGAGGGGAAACTTACCAAAACTTGTAGCGGCGCATGGGCCCAGTGACAAAACTTGTTGAGTCAAATACGGTCGGGGGATAGCTGCTCTCCTCGCCAGTTAGATTTATCGTAGGCACGCTAACACTACCTGCATATTTCCATTTCATTTGGAACGCTTCAAGCATCTCGTGGTCAACCATTGAATCGGCGCTAAATTCGATTCCTCTGAAAAACTGTTAGGTAGCTACGTTTTGCACATCGGGTGGCCAAATTGCTACCGCTTGTTTTCAGGTTCTTTGCATGCTCGCTCAAAATGTCGCTGGGATAACGACTCATCTGCACAATATATGGATTTCCAAGCCATATTGGGATCTTATGCACGACCTCACATCTGCATGAGACGTAGTTCGTGGGATCCTTCTTGACACAACACTTTTTGGCTCGATTATTCTCATTCCCCTTATTGGACAGAGAGCTGATTTTTTTTTTCGGGTGCCGGAAATAAAACAGGAGCCACCACTAGCTCCGCCGCTTTTTGATACGGTGAGAGAAACAATGCACGCAAAAGATTACCGTCATATAAGGTTTCGAAGGCTCGAC
>NC_051179.1:146898398-146994109 GCF_013339695.2 Rhipicephalus sanguineus | reverse complement strand
TCACGATAAGACGTCTACCCTCTCCACGGATAGACGACACCCTGGATCGACTCTACAACGCGAGGTACTTTTCGTCGATGGACCTCAAGACCGGCTATTGGCAAATCGAAGTCGACGAGAGAGACCGAGAGAAGACTGCCTTTATAACACCAGACGGCCTCTTCGAGTTCAAGGTTATGCCCTTTGGTCTTTGCTCGGCACCTGCGACGTTCCAGCGCGTTATGGACACCGTGCTGGCTGGACTGAAGTGGCAGACTTGCCTTGTGTACTTGGACGACGTCATTGTGTTTGCCTCAAGCTTCGACGAACACCTCCGGCGCCTTGACACTGTACTACAAGCAATCAAGACTTCTGGCCTCACCTTGAAGCCTGAAAAGTGCCGCTTTGCATACGAGGAGCTGCTGTTTTTGGGTCACGTGATCAGCAAAGGTGGTGTTCGCCCAGACCCGCGGAAAACAGCTGCCATCGCTGCCTTCCCGCCCCCCACCGACACGAAAGCCGTGCGCCGTTTTCTCGGCTTGTGCGCCTACTACAGGCGCTTTGTCAAGGAATTTTCACGGATCGCCGAACCGCTAACTCACCTCACGAAGACCGACGTGCCATTCAAGTGGGAAACGGCGCAAATCGAAGCATTTGAAGAACTGAAACGACGCCTTCAGATGCCTCCTATACTAGCACATTTCGACGAATACGCCGATACGGAAATCCACACCGACGCAAGCAGCGTAGGACTCGGCGCCGTCCTTGTGCAGAAGACTGACGGGCAGGAAAGGGTCATCAGTTATGCTAGCCGGTCGCTATCAAAGGCAGAAACGAACTATTCCACAACAGAAAAGGAGTGCCTAGCGATCATCTGGGCTGCAGCCAAGTTTCGCCCCTACCTTTATGGCAGGCCCTTCAAAGTTGTGAGCGACCACCACGCATTGTGTTGGCTAGCTAACTTGAAGGACCCTTCAGGTCGCCTCGCACGGTGGAGCCTACGACTTCAAGAATTCGACATTACCGTCGTTTACAAGTCCGGAAGGAAACACTCCGACGCTGACTGCCTGTCTCGCGCCCCCGTCGACCCACCGCCGCAGGACGACAAGGAGGACGACTCCTTCTTGGGAATCATAAGTGCCGACGACTTCGCCGAACGACAGCGAACGGATCCAGAACTCAGGGGCCTTGTGGAATACCTCGAGGGCAGGACCACCGTTGTTCCGAAGGTATTCACGCGGGGACTGGCGTCATTTTTCTTGCGCAACGGTGTTCTCCTAAAGAAGAACTTCTCACCGCTTCGAGCCGATAGCCTTCTCGTGGTACCCTCGACATTGCGGCCAGAGGTCCTCCAGGCTCTGCACGACGACCCGACGGCTGGACACCTGGGTGTTTCTCGCACGCTAGCAAGAATACAGGAGAAGTACCACTGGCCGCGCCTTCCCGCCGACGTCACTCGTTACGTGAAGACCTGCCGGGACTGTCAGCGACGCAAGACACCGCCCACTAGGCCAGCCGGACTTCTGCAGCCTATCGAGCCACCTCGACGGCCGTTCCAGCAAATCGGGATGGACTTACTGGGTCCGTTCCCGACGTCCAATACCGGAAACAAATGGATCGTCGTAGCTACAGACTACCTCACCCGCTACGCCGAGACGAGGGCCCTGCCTAGAGGCAGTGCCGCCGAGGTAGCGAAGTTCTTCGTTGAGAACATCGTCCTGCGTCATGGCGCCCCAGAAGTTCTCATCACCGACAGAGGTACGGCGTTTACTGCTGACCTAACTCAGGCAATACTGAGATACAGCCAAACAAGCCACCGCCGGACCACAGCGTACCACCCACAGACAAATGGCCTGACCGAGCGGCTAAACAAGACCATCGCCGACATGTTGGCCATGTATGTCGACGTCGAACACAAGACGTGGGATGCCATCCTTCCGTATGTGACCTTCGCATACAACACGGCCGTCCAAGAAACGACGCAGATGACTCCGTACAAGTTGGTCTACGGAAGGAGCCCGGCGACGACGCTCGACGCCATGCTACCCAACGTCACCGACGAAGAAAACCTCGATGCCGCCGCTTACTTACAACGTGCCGAAGAAGCTCGACAGCTCGCCCGCCTGCGCATCAAGACCCAGCAGCACACCGACAGCCGTCGCTACAATCTTCGACGACGCTTCGCGGAATACCAGCCCGGCGACCGTGTTTGGGTGTGGACGCCGATACGCCGACGTGGGCTTAGCGAAAAACTCCTTCGGCGATACTTCGGGCCATACAAGGTTCTTCGACGCCTCGGCGCTCTTGACTACGAGGTGATCCCGGACGGCATTACGAACTCCCAGCGACGCCGCGCACGACCTGAAGTCGTCCATGTCGTGCGCCTTAAGCCGTTTTTTGCGCGTTAGCGAACCTGAGAACTCTACTTTTTCCTTTGTTATTGTAATTTATTTGTGTATGCACTTGTTTTTTTCCTTTGCATGTTCTGTTGCAAGCATCGGGACGATGCTTTTTCAGAGGAGGGCAATGCCACGCCCGCTTCTTCTTTTATTTTGATGTGTTCGAGTTTGACCAGCAAGGACGGTTATCAACGCTCGACGCTGGCCGTGAAGCAGTGTTCGAGAAGCTTAACGATTTTAGTAGATCGTTCTGTTAAGATTGCGCCCCGCACGCGAACGTTCCAGCTTTGTCTAGAGATAACGCCGCCACCAGCGATATTGCTGGAAAGTTCGATACCGCCTGTATAAAAGCCGACGCGATTGACCGCTTGTCAGTTGATCGACGGACGACGCCCTGTTCGCCGCTATATTTGTACAGAGTGTATTGCTGTAGTTCTAGTTCTCATTTTCCGGCCACAAGTTCGGCCAAATAAACAGTTTCATCCTGCAAACGCCGACTGCTGTCTTCATCGACGTCACGACCACGTGACAATATTCTAAAAGTGTTGTCACGCGCCACGTGGGGTAGTGACAGGAAGTGCCTGATGAACCTTTATAAAAGCCTTGTACGCACGCGCCTAGATTACGGGGCGATAATCTATCACTCTGCGACACCAAGTGCCTTGAAGATGCTTGACCCAGTCCATAATTTGGGCATTCGTCTTTCTACGGGCGCCTTTCGCACCAGCCCCGTGGAAAGCCTCTACGTCGAATCGGACGAATGGTCGCTACACCTTCAGAGATATCACCTATCTTTTGTATACTTCCTCAAAGTGAACGCAAACAACGAACACCCCTCACACACTACAATCAATGAGTTGTCTGCTTCTGAACTTTTTCACAACCGTCCCTCGATGAGACAGCCGTACTCACTTCGTGTGAGGGGACTAGCTGAAGAAATGGGTGTGCCACTTCTCGAACACTGTCTAATGGCTCCCGCTGCCTATCTCCCGCCGTGGCAGTGGCAGCTTATAGATTGCGATGTTTCTTTCGTCGAAGTTACCAAGCATGCGCCACTTGCACATATCCGTACACACTTCCTCGAATTACAATACAAGTACCCACACCCTGAATTCTTTACAGATGCCTCAAAGTCTAACACTTCTGTGTCATACGCAGCCGTTGGTCCATCCTTTTCCGATTCCGGTATTCTGCACCCTGATTCCAGTATCTTCACGGCAGAGGCTTACGCGATACTTGCGGCAGTTAAACACATAAAGCAATTAAAACTACAAAAGGCAGTGATATACACGGATTCATTAAGCGTAGTGAAAGCTTTAAAAACTGTGACAAAACACACAAATCCGGTCCTTGTCTCGCTCTATTCTATTTTATGCACGATCTACTCTCTTAAACGACATGTTGTAGTGTGCTGGGTGCCAGGGCACCGCGAGATACAAGGCAACGTGTTGGCGGATCAGCCAGCAGCATCCGCCCACAAAAACAGTCCCAATACGTCTGTAGCTATCCCTCCACTAGACTTAAAACCATTCCTCAAAAGAAAGATCAGGGCCTTTTGGCAGAGCACATGGGATAGGAACACACAAAATAAACTGCATGTTATCAAGCCGCAACTAGGTATTTGGACACCAGTATGAAAGTCACGCCACACAGAAGTTACACTCTGCAGACTTAGGATTGGCCACACATACTGTACACATTCATACCTTTTGTCCGGAGGCGATCCACCTTTGTGCGACCACTGTGGCGATCCTTTAACCGTACTTCACGCCCTAATACAATGCACGGAACTAGACGCTCTCAGGAGAAAGCATTTTTCATCTGCATACCTACAGTTCCCACTTCATCCTGCTATGTTCATTGGCAGAGAACCCCTTTTTAAATATCAGTCTCTCTTCGAATTTCTAAAAGATGCCCATAACTTCAACGTTATTTTTCCAGGCGCACGTAGCGCGGCCTCATGACTGAGGCCGCTGCTGCGGTAACTCTATCAAAGGAAGCACCTGCCTCCCGGCCTTTGGGCTCAAAGGCCTTGAGGAGGCATTCGTGCTGTTTTCCCGCTACTCACTTGTAAATACCATACTCACTCGTCATTCAATCCACACCCATAGATCACATCACTTGTCACTGCCGTAATTTTATACTCTATACACCCCTTTTACGCTTATTTATAGCGCGTGATTTTAGGCCTCTATACAGCCATAATACACCCTGTCATCGAAATCATTGGTCATCGCCAACACCACACAAAAGACATGGCGCTCTTTGGCCACCCATGGCCCTTGCGCCACAAAACACCACTAATCATCATCATCATCGGGCAGGGGTCTTTCCTTTATCGCTTCATAAGCCATTTACGATTGCTATGTGCTTTCCCGCGTTGCATGAGTATCGCAAGGCAGCCGTTATCGACCACAAACCCTTTCTCGCTACTCTAACCGCATCAATATCAGCAACACCACTACTGGTCACAATATAGACGTCCGGGTCATTGCCCGGCTAGTTTGGTTTGCCCATACAAAGAAAAGTTACTTACGGCTGTGTGATACAATCCTTCCTGCTTGCGGGCCATAAAAACTGGTCGTACCCACCAACGGCGTTCTGTCTGCTGGCGTTCACGTTGCCTCCGTTTATGCGCTAAGAGCAGTACCATCGCTTGCCCCACCAGCAAAACTTTTTTTTTCTGGAAATGGGCCTCATGTTCCTGATCCGAGGCAGAGATTCCTAGCGCAACACAGCTAAACACACGGCTGACGTACAACGCGTCGTAGCAAAGAGGCACGACTGATGCTGTGGCGATGCCGATGCCGCAGCTGTAGTTTTAAAAAAAACATGTTTCAGCTGGTGCATCGACTAGGAGTGTCCAGATGTTCTTCAAAATTTTAAAAAATTTGCTAGTTAAAAATTGTTTGCGTTAGTAACGTAACCGTTGGGCTACCGTCAATTGGGCAGCCTCAGCCGACGCGAGAAAACGCGACGCTACGCGCGGCCCGTGTGGTTGCGCGCCCTCTCATACCAGTGGAACGCGACGCGACGCCTGCCGACGCGAAGTGCCCATGGCGCGCGTTGACGCGCTGCAACGCGTACGTGTGTTTGGGGCTTTAACCTGCTGAAGTAGCGGCTTTCTCCCGCCGGAATCCCCATGTGAGAAACGGGTTGGGGTCATCCGTCCGCGAGCCGCGCTGACGAGGGGAATCGCTGATGTGAGGTCACGTGACGCGCCGTCCGTCCCGCCACATCCGGATTCGGCCCGTCGTCTGAATGCACCATTAGTGGGCTAATCGCCCGCCATCCATCGGCGCGGACCGAGAGGTGATTGGTTTGACTCCTGTCAATGGAACGTTTTCTTATAGTTTTCTTTCTTTGCTATTCGATGGCGTTCATTTCGCTGACGTATTTTCGTGACGAAATACGCCATGAAAGTTTGGTGGACCCCGGCACAAAACACTTTCGTGTCAAAAACAGACTTGAACGCTACTCATGGATTAGGAATCGCCTTTGGGTGTACTTACCTCTGTGGAAAAAGCAGCATTCAATCACGTGTTTGCATCTCACAGAGTTTCCTGCTTTGCACGAGCAGTGGCACAGCAAGGAGAGAAAAAGATGGCTGATCCCCCCGTCGTAGGAATCGGTATTAACACGAGAGTGAAACGTGTCGTCAAAGAAGTAGTTGATTATTTTAATGTAATGGTATATGAGAGCTTGTACAATGTCTACTCTCGACTGGCAGATATAGCACCGCTTGATGTGGACGCACTCACTTTGACTGCCCAGTGGCGCATCTCCGTACCGACGACTAACGCCCATGATCATGATTCAACCCTTGCGGTAGCTGAATTTCTTAACATATACTTGGACACCGCATATGGTGAATCCCGCGCAAACATAACACCAACAAGCACATAATAAACACTGATATTCGGTATGCACTCCTTCAAAGCGTTGTGAAACGCGAAGAGAAACGCTACACGCTTCGTGTCTTCCCTATAGCCTGGCCGTTAATTCTCACAGGGCGAGCGGGGAACGCTGTGTGACAGCCAGGCGAGCGTCGGAGAGCTATATTTCCATATGGATGGATGCTATGAGCGAGGCTTGGGCTAAAGCCGTCGCCTCACGGTGTGCTAAGGCGTTGACGAAATTACACTTCTATTGGAAACGCACCGAACGGGACTGTCGTAGCAGTTTTTTTCGAACATAGTGACACACGTCACCGCCCCGTTATAAAGGGACGCTCATAGCATCCATCCATCCATCCATCCATCCATCCAAGAGCACTGTGAGATGAAAGTGTGAAAGTTAAATTGCGTTTTCGTCCCGCCTCCATAATGTGTATGGCGGTAGCTCAGCGGGCTAAACGCCCGCCATCCATCGTCGTGGTGGGTGAGGTCATGGGTTCGACTCTGCTCAACGGAACTTTTAAGTGTGAATGCACTTTATAAGCGACCCTGAATCCGCCGTCCCATAGCAACGGCGCGAGGAGCGGAGAGGAGCGTCTGTAGCAACGGCGCAGCGACGTCACGCCCCACGTGACTGCGCGCGCTCCGCCCTCCGCTCCGTGGCTGCGCGCGCCCCGCGCATTGCCTGTGGTGATGAAGGCCGGCGGCGAGACGCCGAACGAAAGCGTGCGAAGCGAGCCGAGCACCCCGAAGCCGATCTGGCGCGGGGACGCGCGATGCGTGAGCGAGCGCGGTCCCTCGAATTCGATCGGCCGGACGCGCGCTTCAAGCGAGACTTCCTGGACCGCAGCTTCGGATATAGCTGCGCGGTGTGCGATCGACTGTGGTTCGACAACAACCTGAGCCCCATCTCGGGCGTGCGCAACGCCGCCAACAAGTTGAACGCGTTGCGGGTTCTTTGGAACGAGTTCGGAAGACAGATCATCATCATCAGTAAAAGTGATTTGCACAAAAAAAAACGGCAGACCTCCGTGGGTCGGCTGGCGCGTGCTCTCTCGCTGCCGTCTCCTTCGCTCGGCTCTGCAGTTTAGTCGCGCGCGCCCCCTCATAACCTCACCCCGTGCTTCGCACTTCCTCATACTCCCCTTCGGGGAAATGCGGGGTTTTTTCACATAGTATTTTTTTCTTTGCCATCTGATGGTCTTCATTTTGCTGGCGTATTTCCGTGACGGAAATATGTCATGAAACTCTTGGTGGACCCCGGCATAAAACACTTTCGTGTAAAGAACAAGTGTACTCGCTGCATTTCAGTAGTAGTGGAGAAACATTTATTCTACATGGGCACGCAAATCCACATGTGCAAAACAGGTTCTTGTGCGATGCTTACATCAGATTTATTTCTTATCAAAATGTTTTTTATGCTGTTGTGTTTTACTTTAATTCTGCACTGATCATATATTTTCGTTTCTTTATTGACTGGTTTTTATTGCTGTTGCCCACACGCCAGTTATTACGTGGGGCTGCATATTAGTCAAGGAGCTTACTGACAGATTCTTTTGCTGTTGTCCTCTATCTGTAAAATTATACTTGATGGAAATAACGATTACATTTCAAATTAGTGTTTATACGGCGATGAAATCACCTCCAAGCATGACAAAAATTTTGCCATGTGCTGTGCGACCGCATAGACCATGCTTCAGCACGTCAAATACAACCAAGTGTCCTTTGTTTACAGGCGCATAAAATCAGCGTAGTTTCTGCCGTGCAAAAAAACGCCAGGCCTGCACTGAAACCGCAGCACAGCGAAAGCTGGAAGAGCGGCGTTTCTAGAGCCCGTTTTAAGCTCTCTTGGGGCGACAATACAAGTACACTAGAAAGGTACCCACTACGCCATAAATAACAATTTTTCTGAAGTTGGGAAGCACCTACTAAGCTATTATTCGTCATTCTGCGGAGAAGCGAGGCACCAGCTACTCGTCTGTAAGACATTATGTGCACTTTGTTGACGCGACGACTGATGACGATGAAGAATTATGGCTCAGCCCTTTGTAATAAGTTGGAAGCTTTAAACGGCCCAACAGTTATGTAATTTGCATTGGGTGACGCCCGGTCGCTATTTCCTTCTCCCGTCATGCTGTATACCATAGGTTGACGTGGGAGAGACGGGGGGAGGGGCGAAGAACTTCACTGAGACCCCGAGGAAATGGATCATGCGCTTATGGGCTTCCTTGGCAACCAATACAAGTGCACTTGCGAGGAACCCACTATGCTATAAATCATTGTAATTTTACTGAGACCCCGAGGAAGTGGATCATGCGCTTATGGGCTTCCTTGGCAACCAATACAAGTGCACTCTCGAGGAACCCACTACGCTATAAATCATTGTAATTTTTGAGAAGTAGGGCAGCAGGCACTGTGCCATTTTTCGTCATTCTACGGAGAGCATTGGTACCTGCTAAACGCATGTAAGGCATTATGCGCACTTTGTTGATGCTGTGCCTGATGACGATGAAGAATTATGGCAGAGCCCTTTGTAATGGGTTGGAAGCATTCAACAACCTACTCATTGCGCAATTCGCATTGTGTGACGCCTGGTTACAGAATTCGCGTTGTGCGACGCTTGGTGCTTATTTTACTATTCAACCACGCTATATTGCATATGCTAATGTGCTTCCTTCCCGACATGAAGCCTGTATAGGACCTTTTTGCAAAGCGGTTTCAAGCACCGGCATGGCTCAGAGGTTGAATACTGGGCTCCCACGCAGAGGGCCCAGGTTCGAACCTCGTTCCATCCTGGAAATTTTTTCTCATTTCCTTTTTTTTTTCTTATTTCGAGCGATACTGGTTACGGACACCGGCAACGCCAGCGGCGGTGGCGGACAACTACGGCGCCAAAAACGGCCGGTGAAATGATCTCATAACAGCTTTCGCTGTAAAAGTTGGAAAACCGACGTTGCGACTGTACGTGTACGGTCGTTCCCTCGTGACCACGCGAGCCTGTGGCCGCACTCTTCAGAGCACCAGTGCTTCCGTCGTAGTCGTGAATTTGACAAGAAGACATCCGACAAGAAGCAGGAACTTCAGGTCGCTCTACACCTGTGCTACTTTTCCTTCCCGCCACGGCGCCTCGGACGCACTGACCCTCTCAAGAGCGCTGCTATTCGCTCGCATGGTCTTAGAGTGAACGACCGTGTGTATACTCTATGCCGTACGCATCAGCAGCAAGCGCTTCGTTTGCGCACAGCATTGGGGCCCGGTGAGCAACAGGTGCTCCTGGAATATCTGTCTGCGGTTAACAGAGTACGCTCACTTTCATAAGTGCGGCCACACACGCAAAGTCGGCGAGAATTGTAAAATATTAAGCACTCTAGGAAACCACGCCATTCGTAGTGCGACACTGCAATTTTACCAGAATATTCTAGTAGGTCTCTGCTGTATACAATCGGGAGTCCTTTGTGGCAACTAGAATTTTTCGTCAGATATAATTTTTTTCGTCTATTTTCAATTAATTCCGGCAGGCCGCCGCTGTCACCCGCGAGAGATGGCGATACGTGCACGTATCCCCAAATCTTGGTCATTGCTTCTTTCATGACCACGCTCATATTATGGCTCAAGAGGGGACACATTGAGATGTTCATGCTAAAGCAAAAACGCGATGAACGCATTGCGACGTCCGAAATCGACGATTGTTTGCCAGGTTTCGCTCTTGCTCTGCGCCGCATCTCCCACTGTGCCTACCCATTGCCATCACCTGTCGCCGTTTGTAATGGTTGGCGTGACGGCGCTCTCCACTGTGACGGCGTGCTTTAATGTCTCCGTATTCTTGTGAGCAGCGAGCACCCGGTCTTTACAGTCTGTAGAAACGTAATATATTTCTTTCAGGCCACGACCTTTCTTCAGGCCACGACCTAGCAACTCGAGCTCGCTTGGCGTAATTCTTGATTCATTTCTCTTGGTATCAATTATAAATTTGGGGCGAACTACGCTCGCGCTGCATCCTTTCTTGTTTGCTCCCAGCAACCAGTGTAAGCAATTGTATTGTCACACAGTAGAGGATGTTTTCATTGCGATAGCAGTTATATGGACAGTCTCGACGTGTTTTTGCCGTCGCCGTTATGTCCGGTAGGAAGTCCAAATTGATAAGATCCCACTGCGCATCGTATGTTCTACAGCGGGTAAAACCTTGCGAGCGGGGGCGACGAACGCGGCCGAAGCAGAGATCAAACGAGCCGGCCCATTTCCGTCGCTCGGAGGGTGCATGCGATAACATCACCCGCTCGGGAAGCCTGCCGTCGAAGCAGACAGGAAATGTCCCGCCCGTGTTTAATGAGCCTTAAAAGACGCGAGGTGGGAGGGGGGGGTAGTGTCGCCGCGCGAGCAGCAACTTTGAACTTGAAATCTTAGAGCGCGATCGCTGGCGCGCGCGCTATCTCGACAGCCATCACAGCGGGCGGCTCGTATACCCTTCTCCGTGCTGCGCTCTCAACGCGAAATGACAATGTTTACAGAGCATCTCTCCCTGGAGCGGCCGTATTTTCTTACACGAGCGTTTTGTAGTCACACCAGATCCGATACAAAACAGTTAGCTGCCAGCCTCACTTCGTAAAGCACTACAATTTGTTGCTATCGCATTCATTGCTTCGCCCTTGCTGTGAAACTGTTTCTTTTTAATGAGTGCACTCTAATAAAAAAAATGCTGCGCTTATGTAGTTCTTCTGTAGTTCTCGGTGTAGTTCTAAATTCTAGGCTAAAACATGCGCTGAGGTCGTTCTTGTGTAGGCCCTGGTGTAGTTCTAAATCCCGTGTTAATGTCTTTCATGTGTAGGTCTTGGTGTAGTTCTAAATATTGCGCTTAATGCAGCTCCACTAGCGTGAAACGTGAGGAAGGGCGTAGCATGGGCAACCCAGCGCGTGCCACCGCCTCGGTAAGTCAGCTAGAAATTCCCTCGACAAATGATGCCATATACGGTAAACCCCAGAAACCACCCCATAAACGCAAAGTACATGGCCTCTGGCTGATTTGAGCATTGCCAGCTGCATAGTTAACGGGGCCGCCGCATGATGCCGCGACGTGCCCGCGCGCTAGCAGAAAATATTGAAAAGCGCTCAAGGTCATTACGCGCATTTACGAACGGGCGTAGCTTCTTGGCCCCTTGTCATACACCCCACCCACCCCTGCGTAGGTTTCAGGGCGCTCGCTGGCACGAAAGGAGAAAGCGCTGAACACGCTGGCGGCGCGGCACTCACTCGCCCGCTGCCGCCCGCCGCTCGCTCGATGGCGCTTTTCTCTCTTTCTCCCGCGGAGCGTCAGCGCTTCTCTGCCGCCAACCCAATCGCGCCGGGAACTATTTTTGCCGCTGCCGCCGGCTGCTGCGCAAGCAAACCGCCAATCAGCGCGTGCTTTTAAATGCGAAGCATTTCTTAGCGAACTTCTGCGACTTTGAGCGTGTCTATCTATCTAGCCGCCTACGACTTTGTGCTCTCCTGGTCGCTTGGTTCATCGAATGCGCACCAAAACTGGTATGGCGTAACATGACTGTATGACGAACATAAATGACAAGTCAGAACATGAAAATCATGACACGCATGTCATGTACAGCATGATTTACATGGTACGCTCATGCTGCGCTGGTGGCCGTTTCGCTAGTTTGATATACACCAAAATTGGTATCTTGCGACATGACTGTGTGACGAACATAAATAACACGAGTTAACATGACAATCATGACACGCATGTCATGTACAGCATGACTTACGTGCCACGCTCTTGGTGCGCTGGCGGCCGTTTCGCTAGCTTTACATACACCAAAATTGGTATCTTGCGACGTGACTGTGTAACGAACATAAATAACACGAGTTAACATGAAAATCATGACACGCATGTCATGTACAGCATGACTTACGTGCCACGCTCATGGAGCGCTGGCGGCAGTTTCGCTAGCTTGATCTACCCCGAAATCGGCATTGCGCGACGTAACTGTGTGACGAACATAAAAACACGAGTTAACATGAAAATCATGACACGCATGTCATGTACAGCATGACTTACGTGCCACGCTCATGGGGCGCTGGCGGCGGTTTCGCTAGATTTATATACATCAAAATTGGTATCTTGTGACGTGACTGTGTGACGAACATAAAAACACGAGTCAACATGACAATCATGACACGCATGTCATGTACAGCATGACTTACGTGCCACGTTCATGGGGCGCTGGCGGCGGTTTCGCTAGATTTATATACACCAAAATTGGTATCTTGTGACGTGACTGTGTAACGAACATAAATAACACGAGTTAACATGAAAATCATGACACGCATGTCATGTACAGCATGACTTACGTCCCACGCTCATGGGGCGCTGGCGGCGGTTTCGCTAGCTTGATCTACCCCGAAATTGGTATTGCGCGACGTGACTGTGTAACGAACAGAAATAACACGAGTTAACATGAAAGTCATGACACGCATGTCATGTACAGCATGACTTACGTGCCACGCTCATGGGGCGCTGGCGGCGGTTTCGCTAGATTTATATACATCAAAATTGGTATCTTGTGACGTGACTGTGTGACGAACATAAAAACACGAGTTAACATGAAAATCATGACACGCATGTCACGTACAGCATGACTTACGTGCCACGCTCATGGGGCGCTGGCGGCCGTTTCGCTAGCTTGATCTACCCCGAAATTGGTATTGCGCGACGTGACTATGTGACGAACATAATAACACTAGTTAACATGAAAATAATGACATGCATGTCATGTACAGCATGACTTACGTGCCACGATCATGGCACGCTGGAGGCCGTTTCGCTAGCTTGATCCACCCCGGAATTGGTTTTGCGCGACGTGACTGTGTGACGAACATAAAAACACGAGTTAACATGAAAATCATGACACGCATGTCATGTACAGCATGACTTACATGCCACGCTCATGGGGTGCTGGCGGCCGTTTCTCTAGCTTGATCGACCCCGAAGTTGGTATTGCGCGACGTTACTGTGTGACGGACATAAATAATAGGAGTTAACATGAAAACCATGACATACAAGACGATATATGCAGCTCTTTGCTGGCTGCTTCGCATTACATCGATTCCCAGAACACGTGGGATCTGCCGGCTTTTTTCTCATCTTCCTTCTCACACGGACTGTCGTCATAGCAACCAGGCATTGTTCTACTCAACCAAGCCATCCCTCTCCGCCTTGCGGGGAGAAATCGCGAGCCGGCGGGAGCGCGCTCCTCGACATGTACTTGACGAATTAAAAAAATTTTGCGACAGTCGATTCGTGAGGCAATCAACTGATTTAATAAAGCCACTCGATGATTACTTTGAAAGGTGTTGCAGGGCCCCTTTAAAAGAACATAAATTTGCTGTGCCTTACTGGCGCGCGACAATAATCATGTGACTTGCCTGGATTTCCTTACTCGAAAACAACGCACGCTACTTACCTATCAAGAATGTCAATCCTTAGCGCGCACGTCGTTTTTCATTGGAATGTACTGCGCGCGCGGCGATAACAGGAAGAAAATAATGTGTAATATTTGCAATTTACTGCAGAAGCGTAAACGACATCATTATTTCCTCGCACAATTCCAGTCTTGTAGAGCACTTTATTTGCGCATATACTGCATAGTAGCAAATTTTTAAACATGGAGTGACAAGTGCATCGACATGGGTATCGCATCTCTGCATTTTTGCATAGCGAACATGCTACAACCTATAAAATTGTGAAATTTGAATGAAATTTATTATGCCCGTATGTATACGTTCCTCGCTGTTACATAGAAAAGTACGATGTGAGAGTGAGCAACTGGGCGCGTTGGTAGTGCATGATTTGAAATATTAGGCGCAAAGAAGCCACGGACGGTAAGGGAGACACACACACAGGGCGCCATTGCCAACAATGTTTATTCCAAGAAAAAACGGGTGATATTTATGCAGACAGTGTTGTACGTTTCATTGCTGCACAGTCGCATTCAGATACCGCAACTCTTTCTGAGATAAAGATACGAAGGCCACACTCACGCAAAGATCACCTGCTTCAATAATAGTGTTAGCCTGAATTATTAACCTATTCCATTTGTCTAGACTTTTGGCAAGTGTATACCGGATTTTCGACTTTTGGCGAAAATCGGGTACACACTTGCAATCTCTGCAATGTATTGTCCGTGTCTTCTTTGCGCCTCATATTTCGAATCATAGAAAAGTATGTATCAAAATCATACTTTGTTGGTATGACCCTTGCATGATAGCGTTTGTAATATTTGACCTACCAGAAGCAGCAGTGGTGCGGGCAACGTGTTTGCTAAAACGCTAAAACAACGAAGACGGAGTAAAACAGAATGGACACGGATGAGCGCTGACTCGCAACTGAAACATTTAGTTGGAGAAGACATGAAGGCAAGAGCAAAGGAGCATCAACGTTGCGCAGAAGTGTTAAAAAGGTTGGGAAAAGAAACAATGCTCATCACCTAGCGGCACACGTGCTTAGCAGATAGGCATGGCTGTCTCTTAAGAACAACGAGCCTGACTTACGCATGCGTCACCGGCAAATATGTACAGAAACGCATAAACATTTGATTTAATGTGGGGAGCTTCAACGGGAAAATAAATAAAAATGTATACAAGAATTACGTATCAACAATAAACACAAATAACGGCACAAAAGATTGCTCGTTGTATGCATTGCACACGTTAAGCCTCATCGCCGGCAACCTCGTCGTCTTCCGAGAGGTCTTCGTGCACAATATCAAAGCAGACGGTGGCCGCCACGCAGTTGCAGTAGGCGTCGGCCATTGTAGTGAGCCACTGCCTGAACAAAGGGAGAAAACACAGATCAAAACGCTATCTACAGAGCTTACCTCAAATTGTAAATCCGCGAGTCCGGCATCATAATAGACAACACAAATGAAAGATGTGGAGACATCTCATTCGATGTTTCTGCGATAATGGGTATTTAGCCAACAACTCGACGAAAATAAGCTTTACAGGTATACTAGGAGGTTACCGCCAGCGACCACGTCAAGGTGGGAAAACGGGCTCAAACGATTTGGCTTCACGCGGCACCCTGAAGTGGTGCCCATTCGTTGATGTCCGAATACATTACTTCAGTTGCAGTTGGTTTACAATTGCTTAACTTCATTGCGGAACAACGCTTGCAATCGTGTATACATAATATCGAACCCTGTAACTGAGCGATTGCTTAGCTTTCACTGTACGCCACAGGGTATATGCTTATAGATAATCGCGAATTCCACTGGATAGGTCTTCTGAGTTGAAAAGCGAGTGTCATTTCGTTTGTTCCTAATCGCAGCCCGCCTGGCATCCATTTTAATGTTCGGTCTATTGCATGAGCTACGAATGTTGATTAGACACGCGGAATGATGTTTATAGCAGGTTATACTATAACCTATAATATACTATATATAATATGCTATAAGTGCGTGTTCGCCAAACAAGTTCTTCTAGGCTGTCGGGCATATTCCAACGAAAGTTTACCAATGTTGAAATTATGAAGACATTTTCGTACTGCTGCGATTCTTGTACCGCTCGGTAAGTACGTACTTTACCTGCCCACGTCGGGATCTTTCATTTATACTCCTCGCGCCAGTCGCTTTTGCACCACTGAATGCTACATAACCAATTACACTCATCGCGGGGGACACCCAGAGACTCAGCATACATTTAACGAACATGCTCTTCGTCTATCGTGGTGTCCTCACATCCGGCCGGAGAGAATGCGGAAAGAGGAAGGAAACGCACACAAGTGGTTCGGCAGCCACCACAAGTGGTTCCTTGTGGAATCCCTTGACTCCTAGGAGGAGGCTGACTATTGCAGGCGAAGCTCCGTCATCTGACAGGCTCGCCACTATGGCGTTTGCAGCGGCGCCTATCAGCTCCCAGCCCTGGAGATCCACCTGCGAATAGAAATCGCCGGTGGGGTAGACGTCGCAGTGCTAGCGATAATATATTGCTGTCTTCAAATAGCTGATGCTACTTAAACACGGCAACGTATTTAAAGAGAACAATATAAAATAGCAGAGCAAGACTGGCGTCTGCTCTCCCAGTGCACAGAAGCAGAGCTGCCACAACAATCCACCTGGATGAAGGGGCCAGCCGATCACTTCCTACTGACAGGTATAACAACTTTTGGATATGCCTTTCTCTGTCGGTCACGTAGTTCAGTAAATTCCGACTTAAACGGTACACTTCCTCATAATAATTACGTCTCCTAACTTGCACACGAAGGAGAGACATTATTTTTTAGCCGTCCCACGCCGCCAAATGTTTTTCATGCCATCAGCAGACCACTGCTAACGTTTGCACTTCTACTAAAACAAGAGGACCGCGGGAATGTGATGACTATTTGCTCGGCGTAAAGACGTGCTGACAGTCTTTCAAAAAGGGCATTCCGTGGTTCAAAGAGCTGTGGTAGGTCAACATCGGGGGAGTTTTCGCTGGTGAAGCAGTAATTTTATTTGTATCGCGCTGTACTGTGGCACTGTGGCTGTATGTGACGAGTCAGTGATAGTTCAGTTCGAATAATAATGAGGACAGCTGCGGAAGCTGAGTTTCATTCCGTCCGGGCTCACGGCCACCATTTGCGTTCCTGCTGGATTCTCACTCTTTCGGACGCCTTGACGTGCTCAATTACAGGCATCAGAACTTGAATAAGTGCTCCCGTGTCGAACCCAAGGAGGTTAAACAAAATTGCTGGAGTGGCGATTATTGCGCAAGAATGAAGCCATGCCCACCAAAAGATGGCGGCTGCGCCCGCCATCTTAGTAGGGGCACGAAGAAACATCGGCGTTTGGCGAAGGAAAGCGCGCGTTTTCCTCGCACGCCAGACGAGTTTATTATGGCAACTCTACAGGCCACATACTTCTCCAAGTGTGTCTTTGTGTTACTAGTTTTTGAAAATAAACCTCAAAGCCATGGCAAATTTTATTGGAGATCAATCGCCAATACTCCTCTCGACGGGTTACTTTTGCCGGCAACAACGATCTTTTATTTTATCATTAACGTAGTTTTTACGCTCACAGATCAAAGCCATTTGATCTCTAAGTAGGCACCACCAGAAAAGAGCATGCTTCCGAGCTCTTTGATGGGCAAAAGCTTGCTTCACTTTTGCTGGCAAGGCGTTGCGAGAGTTTCCACTCCAGAATTTTTTTTAAACCTCCTTGGTCGAACCACATCGGTTGGGAATCAAACGGAGAAACCGCGATCTACATTTTGCGTGAGATAACACCAGTTTCTCGCGCTCTCCACCCAGCCCCTTGCTTTCAGCTACAGCATGACTGGTTTCTGTCCTCGCCGCATACCCTGTACATGTGCGTGAGGAACAGGAGGGACACACACAGCTGAGCCACGCTTCCCGAGCGGCCCAACACGATGCCCATTGGAAGCACGGTGCGCACCACTCGGGCGTCCAAGCCGCTCTTCATCTCGAGCACGGACACGCCCAGGGGCAGACTGGCTGCCATCGAACGCGTGCTCGCGCTTACCACCAGTGGCACGTACGTCTGCGAAGAGAAGCACATGCTTATTTGTCAAGGTACGCATTTCCTGAATACTGCTAGATTTCACAACGTATCAGTGAGCCGGCGGTAGCTTTGATGTAGGACAAAGCGGCAGCGACCCTCTCGTCACCGTGAGTCTCGACACCGATGAACGATACATCAAAGGCTGCGTACAAAGGCAGCACGCACGAGTGCAGAACGAATGGTGCAGAGCAGCGCCAACCGGTGCGGAGCAAGTCTTTGGAAAATAATCAAAGCATCTAGCAGAATTGGCGAATATATATGTATACTGCGACGACCATATGGGTGGCCTAGACATCCTCCTCTGGATATATAAGTTGGTTACAACCTGAAAGCATATAAGCTCCGCCAATAGCTGATACCGTTCCACGATCAAAGAATTTGCCTAATATACTCCAGTCAGTTACGTTCGCCAATTTTCGTCACGTCAAGTGTTTCTGTGTGTTCAATATGACTGAATTTTACGATGCACGTTTGTGTGGCTAGTCAAAGAAAATTGGAACGTCCCGACAAATGCGATTACAGGGTGTGAGATCTGTACTCGGTCGCATTTAATATTTTAGCCAGAAAAGACAAACTGTTGTTTTGTAAAAAACATAACCACAGTAAAGGTAGCATAAGCGTTACCACAGTAACGGTACTTCCAGCTGGTTCCACTCTCCCACAGATCGGAAGAACAGGTGCAGTGCTGTTGTGTAGGTGGAGCTTGTTTATTCTAAGGCTGAAACGGGCTATAACTGTGGATTTGTAGGATACACAGGAAATAAATCGATCACCGCTGTGGTCGAAATATGGAGTCATATTTATGCATGGCTCATTCCAGGAGTGCCCTTATCGTGTGTAGAACAAAAAATATAGCTGGTAATTGGTGTTGCTGCAGTATGTATCCTGAAGTGAAAGAGTCGAAGCGCCCTACCGCCCTCCCTTGTGAACAAGATAAAGAGGGGCAAGCTAACCCTGCTACCTCAGGCAATCTGTAGCGCGACCTCCCAAGAGAGGTTGTTGCTACGGTAGCTACATTAGAGAAAGCACCTGCGTCCCTGCCTTTGGCATCAAAGACCTTGAGGAGGCATTCATGCTCACTCCCCATTGTTTTATCATAACGAGCACTTACCATTCATTCTCTATGCACATGTTTCACGTCACTCATGATTTTATTACTCATATGTTTTACCCGTCCTTCAGGAATTTTCGGCCCCTATACAGCCACTTAACATAACCATTGTTCACATTCGCTATCACGTCCGGGCGCTTTTTGGCCATCAAATGGCCCTTGCGCCAATCAACATCATATGTCATCATCAGCCCTGGTACCTCGCCCCGCCTGCCCTGACTGAGGCTTTGGTGATTTGGTATAAGCCCTTTTTCAGTGAAAGTTCAAGTAACCTACCTTCAACAGGTAATGCCAATCGGTGTACGCTGCCCTTCAATACGCCCTTCTAACGTGAGCTTGGGTCACCGGTAAATGAAATAGGGCAATGTGCATTTCTCTAGTAGTAGGCCAAGTCACGCTGCATCGTGTACATTCAGCTATGCAAGACGCATTTTGCCAGTGGAAAAGCAGGTGGATATCTAGGTTTTTTTCAATGCTAACAGCACCCGTTGTCGTCGACATCCATCGTAAGATATTTCTGCCGTTTTTTTTTTCTCCAGGCGAATTCAGAGCAATCAACGTCTTTATTGATTCATCGTGTTATGGTCATGCTTTAAGAAAATTGTGCACCACTATTCGCTACTTGGAAATCAATGGCTGACAGGACGGACTGTTTGATAATGTTGACCTCGACATTATAACCCGCCACAAGGAGTTTTTTTTTTATTAGCCGCAGCTTAGAGTTATTAATACGGGTATTACTACATTAAAATGTCGTCTCCGCTTGTGGGAATAAGACCTGCTATCTCGTGTTGAATAGTATAGTCAACATTTACACTGAGAAATGAATGCAGGTCAATTACCACCTAATCCTTTCACATCTATTTCACCAAAGATACTTTTCTTGCGCTCTGCGTTTGGCAACTGCAAATTTTTTTCTGACAAAAATGAACGCGAGAACACCGCAACAGATTCTACGCGCCGTGCTGCAATCTACGTGTAGCGGAGCTTAATTCGGTTTTGCAATTTCGTCCTTCATCCAACGGTCAGAGGCGCACGACGGGACGTGTCGCCATGGGCATCTCGCACCCAACCTCTGCGACGGGGTGTAGACGGTCATTTCTGACCAATCCTGCCTCACGGGCCTTTTCCGGCTTCCTGTAACAGGAAGCGAACTAAGTGGCCCGATCTGAAAACGACCGTAGGACCAGTAGTTAGTAGCTGAACGTCCCTCATTCGGCTAAGTGGCATATGAAAATTTGGATCGCATTGAATGTGCCGCAGTTTTACAGCGAGGCTCTGTATGGCTAGGAGGTAGAAAAATGTTGCGGCCCGTGAGCGCGCAGAAACTATAATGAAGAAGCGATGCTAGCATACGCTAACTCAAAGGGTCTTCGCACTTGGAATAGTTTCTCTTCAGGTTTTTTTATCATTATCATATAGCTAAGGATGGTACTCGCCGCGGCATCAATAGCTACCGGCTGTATCGTATTTTGGGCGCCGAGCGCTACACGTGTGCCACGATAGCGTTTCGTATCTGTTGAACGTTCTACTCGAAGAGCTTATCTGTTAACGGCGTAATCACACGCCCCTTCTAAATCCTATATATGTACTGGTGTGCAATAAAGCCGGCCTGTTTTCCCCCATCGCCCGGTGCAGCATGTTTGTTTTACTGGACACAACGATACACCAGCAGTCAATTAGGCTAATTCACCCTTATGTCATTTACGCTAACGTCAGCAAACTCAGTTTGCGGCAGGCATCTCTTAAATGTCGTGAACACCGTGAACGCACGTTTCAGCTTGGCTGGGTAACCGTCTGCACAGAGTGCTCGGGCGGCGATTTTCTTTTTATTTATTTCTATGTGTGAGCTATTCGGTTCGACAGCAGCAGCAGTGAGGGTCAAGAAAACCTGGCAAGGTTGAAAATCAAGCCTTGCTTTGAAACAAGCCATGAAACGTGCTTCCTCAGACACCTAATATTTGCCGGAACTTCTGGTCCCTTTATGAAAGCTGTAACACAGAGTTCAAGGTAGGCGACACATTCTGTTAGTGTTTTCGCATAGGGCTACACGTCTGCGTGTCGTTCCACGCTACATGCTGGACGAATAATCGTGGTCGCGATAAGAGAATATCGCAGTGCCCGCGATGGCACCTCGTTCACCTGGCCGAGGAACCCTATCATGCCGCGGTTCCAGCGCAGAACTAGGAGCCACTGGACGAGGGGCAGCACGACGAAAGTGTGCACCAGCACGGCCACCGCCACGTTCAGCGAGTAGGTGAGCAGGAGCGACACGCTGTGCGCCGAGCGAAGGCTCGCGGCAGCCAGTAGAATGACATTGGCAGTGAGCGACACGAGGCCCAGAGGCAGGAACCAGGAGAGCAGGCGGCCCATGGCGGCGAGCACGTTGCTCAGATGGATGAAGAAGTTGAGCAACACGTTGCGGTCGTCCGCGTTGTGCGCCAACACGAAGCCCAGCGCGAGCGCGAACGACAAGAGACCGAGGCCGCTCACTCTCCGTAGGGGGCTCGTAGAATCGACCGTGCCTTGTTCGTAGCGCCGATGCGGGCACGGCTCGTGAAATTCGTAGGTCCAGAGTTCGCTGCCACGCGGTATGTCATCCGAGGGCCATATAGTCATGGACACGTCCACGATATTCGGCGGGAACAGGCCTCTGGAAATGAGATTATCACGTTGTATACATTACCATGCTGAAGTTTAGTCACACACGTGTGCGTGTGGAGAATGTGGAGCCGAAATTCGCGCAGATTTTACGTTCGGAAGTTGGTTTTGCCCTTTGCTGCCAACTTCCATAGGAATGGGCTTCTTCTGGGCTATTATCTCTCTTATAAATGTAAGCAAAACTTTCGTGACGGTACTACCGCATCGCTTGTAACCAAAATGCCTCGTAAACGAGGTCATAAAAAGATGCCCGATTTTATTCTTCTTCTTTTTCTTTTTTTTTGCTGAGTGATACTGATATATCTTCGAGAACTCCATATACTTTAATGTTCCCCTCTTCGCAAACACCATGCCAGGATTTCTGCTTTACTGTTTTTCCGTGATCATCATTTTCCCGTTTTTCGCGGCTCTGAAAACTTCGCTGTCACTAAGTGATAGTGACTTATCCGTTCCTCTATATTTTAATGAAAACTATCATCATACAGGTGATCTTACACTCTTAATCAGGTCGCGCTTAACGTGCTAGATATAGCCAGGAAAGCGGACATTTTTCGTCTAGTTTCGTGGATATAGCCAGAATTTAACGAGGACCTGATAAGAGTGTAAGGTAGTCTCAGCTATCACTCTTATGAACATTATTGTCTGTAAAGGGTTACATGTTATACATTTAAATGCCGCGATATTTGAATCAGTATAGCTAAACGTTTTCTCCTCAGTCAGACGCAGCAGTAACTATTCCTGACGCTATCTATCGCTCCCTTTCGTTCCGGCTATTGCAATGTCCTTACTAACTTGAACGAGCAAGCTTGTAAAAATGGCGTTTCCCGTAGTGCATAAATATGAGCTCTAATTTACTTGACGCCTCCAGCGATACTACATTTTAGTATGGTTTGTCTGCTCTAGGTTTCAATCCTGAATAACAGTAGCAACATGTTGTACTGACAGTCGACCGTTATCATTAATTGATCTCATCCTCTCGATCTCCTACAAAGCATTTCACGCAGGCGTGATGTAAATCGTTATCAGCGATCATTTTTTTTGTGTGTATTTGTATTTCGAAAGTACTAGATAGCTCATCACGTCAGTGCGGCTCCGATAGTTCAGTAAACCACTTTCATCACATTGCCGAACCCGACTTATCAGTATACAATTTTTGACCTACAATGAGCATTCTTGCGTTATTAATGTTACTGTGTTACTAATGCTAGGTTTCGGAACAATAGGTTTAAGCGGGAAGCCTCCTCCTTGCATGAGGTGTCCGTCAGACTGCTCAGCTTCTTCGGCGCTGAGAACACAACATGCATATTGCAACAATAAATGTACGGTATCACCGCTACGCTTTTGACCTTGTACATTGATCTCGTAAGGCGTAAGAAAATAGCACGGCGTTGCAATATGCATGTTGTGTTCTCGGCGACGAACAAGCTGAGCAGTCTGTGGCAAAAGGCCAAACCGGAGCGAGTTGAAAAAGGTGTTTGCGATAAGAACTACCGAAACAAGCTTGTCCAGTTCAACACAGGTGTCATCTACCGGATCCCGCTAACGTATGGGGCATGCTAGTCGCAATCTGACGTGTTCCTTGCAATTTACTGCAAGGAGTGCGCATGCCCACCTCTCTTTAATCTAAACGTATTCTTGGAAAGAACAGGAACGAAGTTACGAGGCTAATAATCGAAGCGTAGCTCATCGCCAAGTTTGGTAACACGTGCATTGCTAAACCATATATTATCAGCTAAAGAAACAAAATTTCAGAAAGTGACGCGAAGATGTGTATCAGATCTATGATTGCTTCTTTTGAGCACGCGTCCTGTTACGCACCTGATGTGGGTATATGTACTGCTGATTCTATAAATCAACTGTATTGTTGAAAGTTAGCGCTGTGTACGTGTGTTTATGTGTCTTTCGCTTTGTTCCGTTATGTATGCGCTATGCCCTTGGTCACTACGATTCACCAACAAGCCTGCCGTGCAACCTTAGCAGAGCACAGATAACCCGATCCCAGCGCGAAAAGAGGAATATAAAGTTTACCTTACGATGCCGTGTACCTTCCTTTGTAACGTCGCTATTGAAAATGGCAGATAAAAGATCTAAATACGAGACGCGACAGCTTCAGTGATATCGTGAACAAACATGAAGAACCCCTAAGCAATATTTTGAAACTTGTTTGGGCATTAACAAGCGTAAGTAGCGAGGTCCTGTAGAAACGGTCTCTGTCGGAGACTGCGCTGTTTTGAACTTTTGGCGAGATGCCGGGATGTATATGTTCTCGTCTTTTCTCGTGCGAGTACCCGTATGATCTCGCTGAGGGCCAGAATGTCACGTATAATGTGCCCAGATAACGGCGCTGGAAATTCGCTCAAAGTCGCTTGAAGGCCGTCGACGGTGGGAGGTAAATTCATTTAAAAAAATCACAGCATATCCACGGAGTGAATGATGATGAGTGGGCGAAGCTGCGGAGGTTCATCGGTAAACCGTGATTCTTCCGTGAATTCTGCCCAGTACATCATCACCGACGTGAGATCGGGCGCGTTTATACTAAAGGTTCGATGAGTTATGACGACTTGCAGCTCACTTTAATTTTACATGTACGTTGTGAATTTTCATTGTTTAGAAAACCATTGCTTTAGAAAACATCTGGCGTCTTTCGTTAAGCAGCTGGCGTCTTTTCATTTTGCTTTAGAAACATCTGGCGTTCTTTCGTTTTGCTTTTACAAACATCTGGCGTCTTTCGTTGGTTTATTTCATCAATCAACGGCGTTTTGAACAAAATTTTGATTGTTTAATCACGCACAGGAGAAATCTCACCAGGCGCTACCTTGGAGGTAAACAATGGCTGCTAATGGGAATGAGAGACAGAAGAAGTCGGCTTTTAGCTAACACTTACACTTCTACTTCTACTAACGTTTCCTACTGGAACATGCCAATGGCTGCTAATGGGGAATGAGAGACAGAAGAATTCGGCTTTTAGTTAACGCGCACGCTGCGAATTTTTTATTGTTCAACAACGCACAGGAAAAATCTCCCACCGGCACCACCTTGGAGGTCAAAGCGTAAGACTGGTTACGCACTACGACTACGACTACGAGGGACGAACGGGTGCCGCCTTAAGGAGCTTCGCCCGTAAAACCATGACATGGTCTCTCAACAATTTTGGATTTTCAGCAAAGAATAGAAGTAGAAGGTCTATTATGCTTATACAAACATGAAGAATAGCCTGTAAAAGAATGCTTTAGCGCAAAATGAGCCCTAGAAGGTACCGGCTATAAACCCCGCCCACCGCCGGCGACCCAATGGCGTGTGTGACGTCATGTGCTGCCAAAGTCTTCTATCAAGCTTTCAGCCGTTGCAGATCTTTCAATTTGAATGCCTCGTTGAAAAAGGCTATAACAGCTCAATTGCACGCACAGCTGACCACGGAAGAGAATCGTTCGTGGGAATGCAGACGCTCCCAAAGCAACCAGCTTGTTTAGTCACGGCTCGCGGGTGTGCCAGCGTTGACCGACGCTGAGGGCGCTCGCGTTTTTATAAAATATTCAATTACAAATTATGTGCTCGACTGAATGCGCTTAAATTTCGCCAGCTTGCTTGTGAACGCGCAAGGATTAACCCGCATAACAGAGACTACGATCGAAAAGTGGGTGTCACGGCCCTTTAATGCTTAAAACTGAGCCAGCCGCGATGGTTGTTTCCCCGCACCCCCTGAACTCCGTGCACCTAGTGCTGCAGCTGCCGTTATTTCAAATCAGCCAAAAACAACTCGATCCGATGCACTTGATCACTTGTGTTTGCGATGTGCATCACGCCAGGGTTGCAAAAGTGAGGGTTCGCTGACATCAACGAGGTGTGCTAGTGATTGCCTGCCCTCGTGACACCACGCGCGTCAGTTTGGTTAGTACGCGAATGTATGCTGCAATATATAGGGTCGATAGAACTATATACAAAATTTGTTTATAGCTGTCAGGTGCATTGGTGTTGCTGTCAGTTATTTGCCTTTGAGGCGAAGTTGTGGCTTTTGAGCAACACACTACTCACACGGGGTGTACTTTAAGCTTGTGCGCCTGTGCAGACAAAAATATTATATAGCCGAACGTTCTTGCCAGGGACAAATAACGTGAAAAACTCTGCACTTCCAGCATTCGAAACATGCGTACCTGATCATTTCCATGGCGAGATCCGTAGTCTGAATGGCGCTCACGTTGATCGCCGCCGAAGGGCTGAGCTGAAGCGACGAAGCGATCTCGTCGCGAACAGTTCGTAAGAGCAGCACGCTGCCGAAGGCGACGGCGGCGGCGCTGGCGGCGCTTAGGGACCAATAGGCGAGCGCGCACCGCAGCATCTTGCCGCCCGTGCGGTACGAGGTGCTTCCAATGGAGCCCACGATGCAAGACATCTTGAGCGGCAGCAACAACATGGCCAACATCTGCAGTCCGATAACAATTAAATATTCTTATGCGGCCACGTGCCCAATATTTATTAATGAACAAGTGGCATGCTCCAGGTAAGCTGCAACGAAACTTAATACTAAGCAGCCTAGCTAACGCAAATACAGAACAGCCTCCGTGTACAAGTTTTCAGTGGATATACGAGCAGAAGCCTTAGGGAAAGCGCACACAAGTAGTCCTTATGGGTACCGAAACAGGAAAAGTGACAGCCAAGGGCGTGGCCTACAACGCGCAGCTCGCCGTCGTGACCTCAAAGAAAAACGAGCACTGAAATATATCGGAAGCGGCGTGTCCGCACCCATGTCATACCGACAACGGCCAGGTGCCAGAGTCGTCTTCATAGGCGCTGTTCGAATGTTGCTTCCAATAAAACTGTTATCATTACCATCATTGCGGTATTGCGAATAATGGTTCCGTGGTATGTGCTACTCACACTGAATGAACTTAGCCGAAATGTCGTTGCAGCTGACCTTTCGAAGAAAACAGTATTTGAGCTTTAACAGAGAAGCCTATCGTCCGAAATTACCGAAATCTCGGAACATACAATAAGACCAGAAGTGAACGACGTTGGGCCAGTTGGTGTTGCATGACGAAAGGGAATGCTTGCGCTTCTACGACGAAGACAGGGAAGGAACGACACACGGTGCATTTTTTAACTTGTCTTTTACGTCCTTTACTCACGTTGACATGACAATGTGTACTGTGCATGTGCTAGCAGGTACTGGTTTCTCATATATTGCCTAGCAGCAATAAAATTATTCTTATTTCACGTTATATACAATGCAAGGAACCTTAAATAAGAGGAACCATAAGAGGAACCACCTGGTACTAGCCTAGTACGCAAACACACAGAAAGCTGTGACGCAGCTGGCGATAGAGTCCTGAAGCTCACGAACTCTAGCTCGCCGTGACGTCATTCATGCCTACTTCTGATCGTCATTCGTGCTTTCCACTATAGCTGATGACGTCTATACGTGCCTGCTCGTGAGTGGTATAGAGAGACCCCATTGCATTAAAAAAGAGCAGGAGGCTGAAGTTAGCCAGCTTGGTGATTACGAATGCTGACACACTTGTTTCTAACGCCGGTACTATTTCATCAGACATAAGTGACCACTGTCCAGTGTTCATGCAATACAGTTCCTCAAAAACAGAAAAGAGGCGTCAACATCAAACTGTCCAAGTACAAATATCACTGATGAGTCACTGCAGGCTTTCAAGCGTGCCGTTAGCATACATGACTGGTCTTTCGTTTATATGATTAAAGATGTTCATGAAGCGTACCTAAAATTTATAGAATCTTTTACAAATATCTACCTCACTCATTTTCCTTTTAAAACGTTTAAACCGTCAAAGAGAATAAGAAAACCTTGGGTCACATTTGCTATTAGGCGTTTGATAAACCGAAAAAATAAGCTTTTCCATGCATTCTTGAAATCGCGAGAGGAAGAATTACTACAGCAGTATAAAGCTTTCAGAAATAAACTAAACGGCGCTCTTCGAAAGGCGAAGATAGCGTATTATGAAAAGTTGTTTTCTGGTATCTGTACAAGGTACCCTGATGCAGCTTGGAAAGCAATAAACAGTGTTTTAGGACGCAACAAGGCAGACTTCATGCCACGTGAAATTACGTTAAACAATCGCGTACTAACTGGTGCAATACTTGCTGATTCTTTCAATAAATATTTCACTTCTGGTATACCGTCAATTAAGAATACCCTGCAGATGAATAGCTCAATTATTAGAAATGCTGAAAGCATATTTCTCAACCCGGCAGACGAACCAGAAGTATTCAGAACATTTATGAGTCTTAAGAATAGCAGTGCATTAGATATCGACAATCTTCAGATCGGTCCCATAAAATTTGTTTTAGAGCATTTAGCCCCTGTACTTGTGTACATATTTAATTTAGCAGTAGAGTCCGGGGAATTTCCCCGTGAAATGAAGCGCTCTCGTGTGTCTGTTCTGTTTAAAGGTGGCGACAAAAACTTGCTGGGAAACTATCGCCCAATATCGATTATTCCGGTGTTTGCTAAGGGTTTCGAAAAAATGCTACATTCCAGATTATCCAACTTTTTCACTAGAAGTGACATTATAAGCGACGCTCAGTTTGGTTTCCGTAAAGGAAGGTCTACGGAGTTAGCTTTGTTAAGGCTAAAAGAAATTATTTTAGAGAACATCGAAAACAGGCTATTTACATTAGGTTTGTTCATTGATTTCACCAAGGCTTTCGATTCCATTGACCATAGCACGCTACTTCATAAGTTAGAAATCTATGGTGTTCGAGGCACTCCCCTGGCTTTAATAGAATCATATTTAGCAGAACGATCACAATGTGTGTGTTTAGGTAACCATCACTCATCTTCACTGCCTGTCAGTAGAGGTGTCCCGCAAGGAAGTGTATTAGGGCCCCTTCTTTTCAATGTTTTTATAAATGATATTGTTAATATCAACAAGTCGGTAAAATTTATAATATATGCTGATGATGCCACGGTCTTGTTTTCCGGCGCAGATACAGATAGGTTGATAGAAAGTTGTAATCGTTTCTTTTGCAATATTACATCATGGTCACTATCAAATAAACTTAAAATTAACCCTAAGAAAACGAAGGTAATAATATTTAGAGCTAGAAATAAAATTCTGAACGTTAAACAAGATATTATTTGTGCAGACCAAAAAATAGATATTGTAGAAGAACATAAAATTCTCGGTGTAACATTTTCATCTCATCTAAGTTGGGACTCTCACGTAAGTCATTTATGCAAGAAACTTTCTTTTACAGCGGGAGCTCTGTCGCGTTGTCGAGAAATTCTCCCTAGACAAATAAAAGTCAGCATATATCAAGCACTGTTTCAATCACATATAAATTACTGCAGTCTGGTTTGGCTTACTACAACTCAACGTAACATCAACAGAATATTGCTTTTGCAGAAGAAAGCTGTCCGTCACATTGCCATCATTGGTTATTTATCACCGACATCGACTATTTTCGCAAGTACAGTATAATTAAAATCCAATATATATACGAGTTCCGCATCCTGCGATCATTTTACATATGTTCTTCTTCATTTAAACAATTTATCGAGTTAACTGCTGCACTGCAACGCAACAGTCATGCTATCAATACTCGTAATGTAGGAGGATGGCTCATACCGCGCTTTCGCACTGACTATAAACTGCAGTCATTGAAATATAACCTCCCATGTATTCTTAATAAGCATAAACATTACATAAACCTGCGCTAAATACATTACGTGAAATATTTCTGAATTACTAATGTATTCATACATTTCAATTATTTCTTAATGTTGTACTACATTTCACTGTATATTGTTGTATATGATTAGCTACCATGCTTCTCTATTACTATATTGTGTTGATGTTATTGTTTCGTGTAGTTTACTGCCACAATTACAGGTGTACTATTGCTGTTTGTTTTTTTCCCTTGTACTTGTAGTATTATAATTTCTTTTCTGTAAATAAATTTCAGTATTCTGTTGGTGTTTGTTGTTAGAGATGTATTTATTGAAAAATCATTCCCTGTTACGCTTACACGGGTATTGTTATACGCTTTGTTTTTGTAAATATTTTATTTGTACCATGTGTGATATATCTTGTACATTTGGTGCAAATATTTTCACCTGTCACTTGTTGCCATGTAATTGGTTTTCTGGGCCCTAGTCAAGCTGTTTCATTACAGCTTTTAGCCCAGGAGACCATCCAGAATGTAATGTTTTCGTTTTATTCTGGAAAATAAAGAGAATGAATGAATGAAAGCAGCTGAGCACCCTAACCGCTGTACATCCACCGCGGTGGCTACCTGTCTGGAACAAAATCCAGCAGCTCATTGAGGCTGCTAAGGCGTGCAGCTCGGGGACAGGGGCTGCGCCCCCCCCCTCCCTCCTTGCCACCCGATTTCTGGCCCCTAGTCAGTTGTATAGGGCTACGTCTGCAAATCACATAGTTTTCGTCTATGAACCAACTCGCCCAGCAGCTAGCTTTACTGAACGACAATAGTTGCATACATTCTGGAACGTACTGGAGCGTCAATGATTAAGCTGAAATTCGCCAGAACCCAAGTATAAGTGGACGATCTGTTTCACCTGTAGATCTGAATTGCACATTAGTGCTGGCCGATGCCGTCGTGCTGCATCACTTTCTTATCCGGGGGCAACTTCGCCCTAATGAAGGGTTCGGTCCTATAGCTAACGCCTTCATTACGCTGTTTTATTGCGATAGCAATTATATGGACAGTCTCGGCTGGATTTTGCCGTCGCCGTCGCCGTCGCCGCCGTCATGCACCGTATATGTATAAGTATGTATATATATATAAAGGCCCCAAAGAAAAATAACTCAGAAAAATGCTTCCGAAGCGCGGAATCGAACCAGGGACCCCTTGCTCCGCAGCCAGCGGCGCTATCCACTACGCCACGAAACGCAGATCCTCTACGCAGCTAACGGCGAGCGTTATATACACACCATTTAGCGCTGGACGGACTCAGAGACAGAAGGCGATAATAAGCGTTTCTTCATTACCAGCGAGGTGGCGCTAGGAGCCCGACGGGCGCATTTAAACGTCGTCGGCGAGCTCGCTCGCTTCTTCTTATATTTGCGCATGGGAGAAGCTTGCCCTTCCGCTGTCTGCGGTTTTCTCGTGGCGCGGGGTAGAGGAATGTTTCACGCTTTCACCGTGCTGTCCGCGCTCATGTTACGGCGCGTACGAATGTCACTCGAGCTCAGGGACGCCGCTAAACGAACAAACAGAAGATGAGCGCGAACTATCAAGTGTCACAGCTCGACACTTGAAGCACGCTAGTTTCCTTCGCTGCTTCGGCCGCCTTTGCAACAGAAGCGCTGTTCAAACTGAGAGTATCCATTGGCGAGCCTGACTTCGTATAGCATTAGTTCCTTGCTATCGCATTCATTGCTTCGCCCTTGCGGCGAAACTGTGACTTTTTTCACTGCAACCACAACACAGCTCATATTCTGCTGCTTCCACTTCCGATGAATCATTGCATCTTGTGTGGGCAAACGTGTCACTAATGCCGTAAAAAAGAAAAAAAGTAAACCCCAATGCGACGAGCTAGCCAAACATCGCTGAGTGCAGAAAGATAGTGGGCGTAACGATTTAAGCAATGTTCTCTTTTTTATTGCGATAGCAATTATATGGGCAGTCTCGGCTGGATTTTGCAGCCGCCATCCGCCGTCATGCACCGTATATGTATAAGTATTAAGTATATATATATATATATATATATATATATATATATAATATATATATATATATATATATATATATATATAAAGCCCCTCAAAAAAGTAATTTAGAAAAATGCTTCCGAAGCGCAGAATCGAACCAGGGACCTCTTGCTCCTCAGCGAGTGGCGCAAACCACTACGCCACGAAACGCAGATCCTCCACGTAGCGAACGGTGAGCGTTATATACACACCCTTTACCGCTGGACGGACTCAGAGACGGCAGGCGCTTATAAGCGTTTCTTCATTACCAGCGAGATGGCGCTAGGAGCGCGACGGGCGCATTTAGAAGTCCTCCGCGCGGCTCGCTCGCTTCTTATATGCGCAGGGAGAACCTTGCCCTTCCGCTGTCTGCTCGCGCGGTTTTCTCGTGGTGAGGGGAAGAGGGATGTTTCAAGCTTTCACCGTGATGTCCGCGCTCATGTTACGGAGCGTACGAAAGTCACTCGAGCACAAGGGACGCCGCTAAACGAACAAACAGAAGATAAGCGCGAACTATGAAGTGTCACAGCTCGACACTTGAAGCACGCTAGTTTCCTTCGGTGCTTCGGCCGCCTTTGTAACAGGAGCGCTGTTCAAACTGAGAGTATCCATTGGCGAGCCTCACTTCGTATAGCATTAGTTTCTTGCTATCGCATTCATTGCTTCGCCCTTGCGGCGAAACTGTGACTTTTTTTTTTCAGGTCAAGGTAATAATGGCGCAAACGTCATAGGAGTCCACTCAGGACGTTTGCAAACAAATGAATATTCTGACAGCCGAGCTGTTATGTACTAGCTTCGAGCACATCGCTGCGTGCGGAGATCAAAAACCTCAGCACCACCTAAGGAGCAGTGGTGTGTTTTGAATCAATAAACTGGAGCCTATTGTCCCTTTATGGAGTGGCGGAAGAAACTCCTACATTAGAAAAGGCATTCGCGAATTGCTGGCGTAAATCATGGGGTGGTCAGGGGGGTTCTGACACCCTTGTGTTCAGGCTGGTGGGGACTCCCATTGCCAGTGTCCCTCCTTGATATTTGTCGTTTAAATATCATATTTAATTTTCTTGATAAGTATAGCGCACTCCCCTTAAAACAAGTTCTGAATTCTGAAGCCCTTATAAATAGCAGACACGAAGTAGAAAAGTGAAAGCTACCTTTCGTTTCAAAATGCACTGTAGTGCACGAGCGTTATGAATGCTATAGGCTTCCCAAGCAACGCTTAGCGGCGCTGCTGCTCTTGGCAGGCAGCGCCATCTCTGGCAGAAAAAGAGAAACTGGGGTGTAAGCAGCGAGCGTTTTCCCTTCTCTCCACCGCGTTGCCGCTCGCTTCTGTGCACGTGCAGAGCTCTCGCGGCGCCTCACAATGTACCGTCTGCAGTGCGGGTTCAAAAAGATCTCACAGCTGGATAGGCACTTCCAAAAAGCGAACTTGATAAAAGGAGAAAGGCTCGTCAATCACGTTAACGCTGAAGAGCAGACGATCGACGACAACGACGCCCGACTCAAAGCGAAATGCACTTCCCAAGTCGCGATTACACCGTGTAGGACGTATACCTCGAGGTAAGTCTCATTCTGTCATGTTAGAGATGAATAATGGTCCACATGCACTCCCAAATGAAGCCGTACACGCTATCGATGTTCTGCGGCGTGGACTACGAATCATATGATTGTTGTTTTGATATGGCATGCTTACAGTAGCAGCCGTGTACTTTCGTGAACAAACGTTTGCGGCGTGCGAAAAAAAGATTATACGACCATGGCACTGCTTCCTGAGAAGGTCAGAGTCAAGTCCTCCGTGCCGCTGGAGAATCACCCGACCCGCCGATTAAGACGCGAGGCAGCTAGCTGAGCTTTTAACCACTGTCAAGCAAGATGAACTGCTCGCCTCGTTTTTGCGGCTATCGTGTCATGCTTGCAGTCTCTTTTTATATCGACTTGACAGGCGTATAAAACCTGCTGCGCGAACGCGGCTACAAAATCGCACAAAGTCAGAAGGTGACAGAAGGTTACTTCAAGGTTGCAATTGCAAAGCATGTATTAAGTGCCAGTTGTATTTAGCGGCTTAAATATATATCACACTAATAAAGTGGCAAAAACAAAGCAAACCTGCAGAACGATGTCAAAGCATGCTGAAAATGCACGGACGTCCGTTCCGGCGGGATAAAGCAGCCTTCCCGACGCGTGAATTGCAGGCGCCGAACTTCTGACAATGTGCCGAGTTCAGTTGAATTCAATCAACCGCGCAACGCAAACGGTATAGCGCGAGTGTGAACGTTCAACAACGACGGGTAGGTCTTACGAACACGGGGAATCAAAACACAAATTTGTTTCACCTACAACCGTAACTGTACTTTCACAATGCGAGAAGACAGCGTGTAATCATTACTGTAGTCGCTGCGTGCATGCGCCGCGTTACGTACCGATTCAGGTAGTCGAAACGAACGAAAGCGATGAACACAGACAACCAAAATAGAAGGCGAGACCGCGCTGTCAGCTATCCACGCTTGCCGCCTTTATTTCTCGTGCGACACGACCGGGAAACAATACAGTTTCACACGTAAATCGCGTGCCTTGGTGTTGTCTGCACTGTTGTGGCAGCCCACGACACAGGAATACTTCCAGTCAGTCAGTCAATGAACTTTATTTATAAATTGTCCTGAGGAGCCGATTCCCCTCAAGAGGGAGGGTCGGCTGCGGGCCGCACCCACGTGGGGACAGGAAGAGCGAGCCCCTCCGCCAAATTGCGGGCCCTCTGGACAGCCCGGATTTGGACCTCCCGGTCCGAGCTAATGATTGCCGTCCTCCAGGCGTCCTCTGTGCTGAGATTCTCGCAATCGCGCAGCGCCGTGCATTGCCAGAGCATGTGGGCTAACGTGCATCGTCTCTCATCGCAATGAGGGCAGTGCGGCTTTATGCTGTCAATAAATTTGTTGTACACTAAAGGCGACGGGTAAGTACCCGTTTGCAGCATTCTTAATGTGACTGACTGGGTCCTCGAGAGTTGCGGGTGCGGGAGTGGAAAGCTACGCCTGGCCAATTGATAATGTTTGCAGATCTCATTAAAGGTGAGGAGAGAATCAAGCTGCCGGATGCCATCCCCAAAATTAGATGCCGATTGCCCGTCACGGTGGGACAGTTCGCGTGCGCGGGTATGGGCAAGCTCATTGGCATTGGGGATAACAGGGTGGACATCCTTGCCCATGTGGGCAGGAAACCAGGTGATGTTGCCGTCGATTTCTGTGCAGTTTGGTCTTTTGGTAAGAATATGGGCCGCCTGCTCACAGATTGACCCGGTCATGAAAGCTCGTGCAGCAGCCCGAGAATCAGTGAAAATGCGCGTGCGCATGGGAATCGCCACGGCCAGTGCTATAGCAGCCTGCTCTGCCCTGGCCGGCGTGGTATCTCGAAGAGATGCTGCTGTGAGGAGTTTACCGTGAAGGTCAGTGACCACAGCCACGAAATTGGCTGTGCCGGGATACTGTGCTGCGTCAACGAACGCCACAAGTTCAGGGGTGGCAGAGGCGGAACTGAGGAGCGACCTAGCCCTAGCTGCCCGGCGGCCGACATTATAGAGTGGGTGAACGTTTCTAGGAATTGGTGAGACCGTAATCTGCTCCCTCAATTTGGGTGGAAGTTGTATCTTTTTGTCTGCTACCATAGTTGGTTCGCAGCCCAGAAACTCCAGGATGCGCCTCCCAGCTTTGGAAGAGGACAGTCGTGCAGCTTGTGCTGTTTGTTGCGCTTCTGCAATCTCATTAAATGTATTATGCATACCAAGAGCCCTGAGCCTTTCCTCATTAGTGTTATTTGGAAGACCCAAAACCTTCTTAATGCACTTTCGAATAATCGCATCCAGTTTCCCTTGTTCTTTCCTTTCCCACCTATGCGCTGCGGCAATGTAATTAATGTGACTCATAAGAAAGGCATGGAAAAGCCTCATGAGGTTGGCCTCACAAAGCCCTCCACGCCTGTTAGATACCCGAAGTATAAGCTTGACCATGTTCTCCGCCTTCGCCGCAATACGGGTCAGAGTATGAGAGTTACTTCCGTGCTCCTCCAGGAACATGCCTAATATCCGAATTTTATTGACTCGTGGGATGGCCTGCCCTGACCGTGTGTGAATTTTGATCCTAATCTCTTCCAGCGGAAATGGAATGGTGGTGAACTTGCGTTTCTTCTGCTGTGTGTACAGGAGGAGCTCCGACTTGGCGGTCGACAAGTACAGCCCCGTGCTATCCAAAAACTCTTCCGTGCACCTGAGGGCCTGCTGGAGCGACTCCTCAACGTCTCCGTCCCTACCCCCAGTGCACCATATAGTAATATCGTCCGCATACAGCGCATGTCCGATGCGGTCGATACGAGCGAGTTCGAGTGAGAGTTTCCTCATCGCGATGTTAAAAATTAATGGCGAAATGACCGATCCCTGAGGGGTTCCCCTAGGTCCAAGGTGAAATTCCTTGGAGCAGAGGTCCCCGAGCCGAATTGTGGCAACGCGATCCCTGAGAAAAGAGCGGACGAACCCGTAAAAGCGGGCCCCCAATCCCAACTCGGAGATCGAATCCAGTATGTGGGCATGTGAGATATTATCAAAAGCTTTCTCCAGATCGAGTGCAAGAATCCCTCGAACATCTGTGGTGTCTATTTCAAGAATCTGATGTTTAATCATTTTCATAACGTCTTGCGTAGAAAGCGCGGGACGAAAGCCAATGAGATTGAAAGGAAAGAGCTCGTAGTGTTCAATGTGATGGGAGATTCGGTTAAGGATTGCATGCTCTGCGACCTTACCCACGCAAGACGTGAGCGAGATCGGTCGGAGCGTGCCGAGTCCGAGAGGTTTACCAGGCTTGGGAATGAGGACGACAGAGGCCGTTCGCCACTCCTCCGGCACCTGCCCCGACTCCCACACCCGGTTGACCTCGTCAATTAGAAGCTCAATGGATCTATCGTCCAGATTTTTAAGTAGCCTGTTAGTGATGCCATCCGGCCCGGGAGCCGACTTTCCATTGAGATTGAAAAGGACCGTCCTAATCTCCGCCGTGTCGAAGGGGGAGTCCAGCTCTGCATCCTCCAGGCCGGAAAAATTCGGGTAGTCTGCATCCGTGGTAGCCCCCAGGGGGAGGTACCTATCCGCCAGCTGTTGTAAGATTTGATCATCGGAGAGTCCAGCAGACCTCTCCTTGTGAATGAGCCGATCAACAGTGTGTCTCTGATTAGATTTAGTTTGCTTATCTCCGAGGAGGTGCTTGAGAATGTTCCATTTTGCCCCTGACCGCATCTGCCCATCGACAGCGTTACAGACCTCATCCCATTGTTGTCTAGCCAGGGTTTGGCTGTATACTCAATTTCCTGATTGAGTAGAGCAATTTTCCGTCTGAGCCGCCTGTTGAGTCGCTGCCTACGCCATCTGTTAAGTATGGAGTTTTTGGCTTCAAGGAGCCTCGCTAGGCGGCTGTCCATGCGCTCGGTTTTGAGATTCGTCTCCACCACCTTTGTGGCAGCTTTGACATCTGTCTTAAGCCGCTCAAGTAGCTGGCCAGAGGTCATCGTACTCATTTTCATCGCTCTTTCTGAGTTCCCGAAAGGCATCCCCATCAACAATTTTGAAAACCCGCGGCCGTGGTGCTTTAATCGCGAGGGAGATAGACGCGATGAAATGGTCGCTCCCCAAGTTCTCTTGCAAGTTCTGCCAGAAAGGGCACTCGACGTTCCTGACAAATGCCAGGTCCGGCGTGGTGTCCCTTGCTACAGAATTACCGAGGCGTGTGGGAAAGGTGTGATCAGTAACTAATAACATGTTAAGATTTGTAGTATGCTGCAGAAGCGCCCGCCCCTTAGCCGTATTATTGATATAGCCCCATGTCTGATGTTGCGCATTGAAGTCGCCAGCAACTGTAAACGGAGCCGAGCCCGCGATTTTGGAGGCTTTGCCGAGAAGCGCATTGAAAGTCTCCCGAGTATCAGATGGTGAGCTATAAACGTTCAGTATGAAAAGGTGCTCCTTAAGCCGAGAGTTTGGGATTAACTCAATGAATACGTGTTCAACCTTTAGGTCTGGGCGTACCTCGCGAACCTCAAAGGAGAACTCTTTGGATATGAGGGTGGCGACCCCGCGTTTTCCTTCCCCCCAGCAGGCCACGGAGCGATAACCCCGAAGGGCCACCTCTCCTTTAAGGGTCTCTTGGAGGAGTATTACGGCTGGCTTATTCGCCTGTGAGCTAACGAACTGCTGCAAGACTGCCTTCTTCCGCTGGAAGCTCGCGCAATTCAATTGCCAAATGACAAATTCCTTATTTAGCTTCGCCATGATTGCTACTTAAGTTTTGCTCCACCACCACCACCCTTGCAGAAAGGGACTGGATGATAGAGCTGACACCAGCGATGGCTTCCTTAATTTCACGGACCGCCCCCGTAATTTCCTGTTTAAAGTCACTGAACTCCTTCTCGATATCTACCGGAGGGTCAGCGGCTTTTCGCTTACCGCCTCTGGGTTGTGTCTCGGCCTGCTGCACTTTCACCGCCCCTTCCGGCGTGCGTTCGCGCTGCCTAAGCTCCTCAACTAATGCTTTAATCTCCTGAAGCTCACTCCTCAGAGTTGCATTCTCACGCTCTAGCTGCTGTATTCTAGCCGTAGCTTGCTCTGGCAACTGGCTGCACGATAGTGCGAGACTCACGTTTTTGGCCAACTCGTTCAGCCCAGGTAGGTTCCTGTTGAATCCGGACACAGGAGGCAGACCTATCCCTCGAGCGAGAGCGGTGACCCGCACCCGGCCCAGGAGTATCAAGTCCGCCCCCCTGGTTGACTCCGAGCCCGGCAGCTTGCTGTGGCACGAACTCCCCGCGCTGCTTGTTTGCTTTTCTGCGTCGTCGCCTTCTACGCCGAACGATGTAGGGGACCTGGTACCTGCTTTTGCAGGCCCGATCTGCCGTCGGATGCGCTCCTCCACAGATGGAGCACTTCGCTGGCACGTGTGATTCTCAGGGGGCGATGAGACCCCACAGTCCGGGCAGGTGATGACCGTAGGGGTAGGACAAACGTCCGAGCGATGTCCCAGTTTTCCGCAGGTTCGACAGGCATCGATTTGTCGTCGGTAGAGAGTGCACCTGATCATGTTCGTCCCATACATGACGTAGTTTGGAACTTTCATACCGTCGAACGGGACGATCACCGTGGGCGTTTGCTTGATGCGCCGCACTCCGAGAACCTCCGGATTTCTCGCGTGCACGAAGAGCTCACCAAGCCGGTCGTCAGACAGCTCAGGGTCAATACCCCGAACAGCTCCTCTGCACGTATCTCCGGGTGGCGTCACGTAAGTAGAGACTTCATGGAGCGTTTCTCCCACGCGAATTTGCTTCACTTTAGCGTAGGCTTCCGCGTTCCTAGCGTGTGGCGTGCTGATCACAAAAATGTTCTGCATTTCATTGGCACAAACAATATCCTCCTCTGCCTGCGGCGGGCCGAGACAAGCAGCCATCACCAAAGCTTGGATAACCTTGAGTCGACTGACCTTGCGCACATCCATGCCTCCCTTTGGACGCACGACAACCCGGTAGTGATCTTTAGGCAATCGTGGCAGGCGCGACGCGGCGATGAGCTTGTTGATCGGCCCCTTCGGGTGCGCTGGACGGGCTGAACTATTACCGGCACTGAGGCCAGGGCTGTCGCCGGGCGTAAAATCCTGACGCTGCTTCTTCCGAGAGTGGGCAACAATCCATCCGGAGGCTTCATCCTCCTGCCTGGAGATTTCTTCGCCGAAGACCATCTCCTCGAGCGGCATCCTCGAAGCGTCTCGCTCGGCAGGCCGAGCAGAGCGCCAACGCTTCTGCCATCGCGGAAATGCGCAGCTTTGCACAGGAAGCCTCTCGGTTCAACGTGCCGAGCTGACGGCCCCCAGTTGCCCGCACCGACAGAAGAATGCGTGCACACGTGAGCTACCGCTACCGTGAAAGGGGCTGAGTCGGCCGCGCATAAGGTTCAGAGCTTTCCGACAGAGCCGCAGCGCGGCTGGCGCGGCGCTGTCGTCGCGCCGCAAACTTGAGCTTGGGTTCCCTATAGGCAAGCAATAACCACTTAGAGCGATAGAATGCATACAAATGCATACAGAATGCAATAAACTTTTGTGTCAAACTGGGTAAAAACGGGGCGGAGACGCTTCAAGTGCTTCACAAAGCCTATGGTGACGACGCGATGACGCAAAGCCAAACTCTCACGCGGCACAAGGTGTTCCGGCAAGGTCGGGAGTGTGTCAGCGACGACCACCACTCTTGACGCCCGTCGAAATCACAATTTGACGACTTGGTGCAAAAAGTGGGTCATGTTTTGGACGACTGAGACAACACCTTCATCTCAGTCTTGACGACTGAGATGAAGGAGGAGCGACAATGTATGTGACAGGTATAAAATTGAATCAGCTCGCACAAAAATGAATCCTTCAGTGGACATATATTTGCGACGTATGAAGACATGGTAGTACAAGCCGACGACGAAGACGCGCGCGAATACGTATGGCACCTGACCCACGGCACGTCTCCCATCTATAGCGTCACATAGGCTGACAACGACGACCATGATTTCCATTGCAAAATGAATTCGAGGAAGTGGGTGCCAGACCTCCAGGCACGTGCAGCCTAAAAACAGGAACTCGACAGTGTCATTTCATGAGCATTTCAGCTCTTCAAATACAGCAGAAATATATGTGCCAGCAGAATAGAAGGTATGACTGATCATTTAGATTTCTGAACAAGGTTCTCTGTGGATAGCTTTTTACGTCGAAGCTATGAATGGCTAGGCCATGTTCGCAGAAAAAATTGTCGTCCGCGAGCAAAAGCCTATGTGCCACAGCAATTGGGTTCTCACCCAACTCTAATTATTTGCTCGGCTCTTGCTGTTTGGTCATTCATCTGATATTGCTCATTGTCTGTAGATATTTGAAGTTTCATGCATGCTGCACTAATTCGAATAATTGTGGAATGTATAATTAGTTCACCTTTGTTTGCGGCGCCACGACAGCGCGGCTGGCGCGGCAAACTTGAGCTTGGGTTCCCAATGGGTTGACGCGCCGCAATTGTTTTATTGTGCTAGACTTTACGATGCAAAGTAAATAGAGTCCCCGATCATCTACCGTTATTCTTTACGTCGACTATTAGGCGGAAGCCATTGAGAATGAAGTACAAGTCCGATTGCTCGACTACGATTCTGTGGTATTTAAAAGATAATGCTTGTTTTTTTAATTATAATTCGAAGTGTGGTTTTACTTTTATATTACTAAAAATAAAACCTACATTTATACCGACAAAATGGCGGCCATGGCAAGATGCGTCCCCCCTTGTGATTTTTCTGGATTTTCGCCACTGCCCGGAATAAAGAAATAAATGAACAAAAGAAGATAAATGTTCTTGACAGGACTGGATTTCATCACGGACCCACATGCTCCGAAAGCGAGTGTCTTCACAAGTGGAAAGAAAAAACAGCGCTTATACGAGGAGGACAGGGAAGGGACGACACACGATGCGTTGCTGCCCTGTCCTCGCCGTATAAGCACTGTTTTCTCCTTTTTATTATGCAACACCAACTGGCGCAACGTCGTTCACTTCACAACTGAGCCACACACCGATGCTTGCATTACGTGAATATACTTGAACGACATGAGTGCGTTGTATCTGATGTCCAGAAAAAATGTGAAAAGAGAACACTTTCTCTCAAAGCTTCGTTGACTTTCGTGGTGGTGGAATAAAAGCCCTCTGCACGACAACATACAACGGATAGTGCTGACGGATGGAAACGCGACTTCACTTTTTTTACTGCAACGACTTCTATGAGCGATTGCTGGAGAAAATCGCGTCTTGTCGCTACAAATATGGCCACTAAAGGTAATTCTGGCCATGACGTAAGCGTTCCAATCTAAATTGCGCCGATATGACACAAACTGAAGACAGTGGAAACGGGAGTACTAGGTTTACTTTGCCCTAAGTTTTCACGTTTCAACGCGTGAGTACTGTACTATAAGCCTGATATGAAACCTGAACAGCGGCAAGAATTAGCAATAGTATATTGCGCGCCGTTCATTCATCACCGTGGACATGTGCAGTGCTGCCAAAATGGAATGCTGCGCGCCTGTCAATGATGATGAATGGATGGCGCGCACTATACCATTTCTAATGCTTCCGCTGTTTGCGCTTCATTTGACGCCGATAGTATAGGTTTTCGCGTCTCCTCGCTTTAACCCCATTAACTACCGATCTCTATGTGATTGCGAGGTTTTCGTCTGTCGCCAAGATCGTTAACCTTCAAGTTACTGCTTGATGCGTTAGTACTACTACAATGCAACGATTCCGCACTTTGTTGAATGTATGCGGTAAGTTTCTGGTCAACACCTTGCAATATCGCATATTATCGCCTCGTTCGTCGTGAACAGCTTTACTCTCTTCAAATCGAAGTAAATCGCATACCTAGCATAATTAACTAGCTCGTCTTTCCGTTTTGCTAGAATAACGCTCAAATGAAATGCTTGCCGTCTGAAATGAATGCTGCACGACGCTGATGCATGCTGTGATGGCGGTGTGCCTTTCGCGCTCAATGAGACGCGGGCTCTGATCCTGAAGCGATAGAATCGTACCCTGGAATACACCTCTCCTGGAAAGCTGATGTAGATGAACTGCCGTTCAGTGAGAGACTGGCCACGCAGCGACAGGCCCAGGATGGCGCCTATAACGATCGACGATACTATGACGCCAGGTTCCCAGTGGCGTGTAGCCCAGGCACAGCATTTGGGGCGCTCCGTCACATCGGTGTACTGCATGTTGTTGATGATGATATGCCTCTGAAACATGGTACGTACCCACCACGACGGTGGGTGAGCGAAGAATCGCGTAGGCAATGTCCGAGTTGATCAATTAAAAAAATAGACTTGATAAGGCAAGACTGTACGAAAGTGTCCTGTTATATTAGAAGGTTACATATAAGGTATATATGTTATATACCGTATGGAAGTATGGTTACTTGCAAAGGAAATAAAAAGAAATGAAGAGGAATTGGGCGAAAATATTTTCGTATAGGGGCCGTCCACTAGATCCGCAAAGCGGTGACTAGGCAAGACCTGAACCTTCCGACGTGCGAGATTGAGCCCAGGTCATCAAGCTGCAGGACAGTCAATAACCATTTTTACTGTAGTGTAGTGGCGCCATCTGCGAATGGCGCGCACTGAGAGTGCGCCTTATTGTGTTGTCGGCAGAGGCCGTCTGTATCGGCACACGTGATGGCATGTAGCCAATCACGTGTGCACGCGTGTCCGTCGTGTCATTTTTCGAATAAACGGCCGCTGGCCGGCTCAGTCTTTGTTCGGCTTCCGCGGGCTCCGGACTCTCACTTCTCCCACTCGTGTCGCGGGCCGTGCCGGCGCGCGGCGCGTCTCGTGTCTAGTCGTCGGGCCCTCGCCGTCGGTCACCGCCCGCCGACACAACAACATGGCGACGAAGATGTTTTTCGCCTCGGTTTCGACCGCGGCAGAGAGAACCCGTGAACCGTGAGTTTCCGTGACTCCCGCCTTTTTTCTGTCCTGTCTGACGCGTCTGGCGTCGCGAGGCCTAGCGCTCTTTATGTGCGGCTCCTGTCAAGCCTTCGCCTAGGCCTTCGCCCTTGCTCCGCCAGCTGCACCTCGCTGTACCTCTCCTGTCGGCATGGCTCTCTTCGGGCACCTCCCTGTGTTCCTCGAGCTGTCAGGGCCACCCCCGGTTTCGTGGACTGACTGGAAGAAAATGTTTCATGCCTACCTTGAGGCGGCCGGCGCCATCGACTGGAACGACGCGCGTCGTGCGTCCGTGCTCGTCAGCATGCTGGGACGGGAAGGACAGAGGAAATATTTTGCGTCAGCAGAACTAGAAGCCCGCACGACTCCAAGCAACGCGGCGTCCGCGCCGGCGTTTGCCCCTCATTCCTCGGCTCCGGCCGCTTCCAAGTTTGACAGTCTCGTCACGCAGCTTGACCGGCTTTTCTCCGCGTCCACGAATCCGCTAGTCGAACGTCACGAGTTCACAAGTCGGCGTCAACTCCCTGGAGAGAGTTTCCTGGACTACGTGACCGTGCTGAAGTTGAGAAAGCCGTACGATGCAAGTTCGGCCTGACGTACGCGCAACGCGTCCGCGACCAGATTATCCACGGCTCGTCCAACTCGCGGGTGCGGGAGTAGCTGCTGGCATACGGCGAAGAGTTGTCCTTGGAAAAAGCGGAAGAAATCGGTCGGACGCTCAAAGCGTTGTCGTTGGCCAACGAGGCGTTTGCTCCCAGTCAACCGGAACGCGTTCAAGCCGTAGGACAAGGCGCCCAATATGGCGGCGCGAAGAAAAAAAATGGCTGCGGCAGATCAGGCAGTAGGGGAGGCCGCAACGTCACGTCAACGCTTCCGGGAGGCCACAACGTCACTGAAGTTCCAGCAAGTCAAGATGGCGACTTCCAGCCTCAGTCGTCGACGGAGCTCCGTGCTCCAGTTCCGGATGAGAAGTTTCAAGGTGACCTCCAACCTCAATCGTGTGACCGCTGCGGAAGCAGACGGCACCAGTCGAGTTTTCGAAACTGTCCAGCCCGAAGTCGGCGTTGCAATACGTGCAACGCTCGGGGACATTTCGCGTCGATGTGCCGCAAGACTGCTTTTGTACAGAGCGTCTCTTCGAGGGGAGCTGTCGACGTCGTACCGGAACAGCTGGCCTCCACACAGTTGAACTTAGCTTCAACCTCGTCAGTGTTATCTTCGGATCGTCCTTCGTCATACGTGCTGATATAGCACCTCGTCCAGAAAAGACTTAGTCGTCCACGCTGTGGTCGATGGTGTTACCCTGTAACTACTGGTGGATAGCGGAGCATGCGTCCTCGATGCTGAAGAGGATTCCCAGCGTCATTCCGGCAGACAGCACAGCCTGTCCACGGCTGTAGATGACTTGTGGAACTTCTCCAGTCGGCATCGGGATCATGGGCTCCTTCCAAGCTCCAGTGAAAGTGTTGCAGCGGTCTTGCTCTGTTGTCTTTTCGTTTCACATGTTGTGTGTTGTGTTAGTGCCACTTATGTGTGTGCGCAACTGACCTCATCCCCGCCGCTCGTGTGGTGCGTGCATTATTACGTGGATCCTGGGACTTGCTTCAGTGTTACCCTTAGTGTGGATCCTGGGACTTACTTCAGTGTTACCCTTAGTGTGGATCCTGGGACTAGCTTCAGTGTTACCCATAGTGTGGATCCTGGGTGTGGCTTTAGTGTTGCCCTGTGATATTTCTAGCTTCATCGACGGGCGGGATGATGTAGTGTAGTGGCGCCATCTATGAATGGCGCGCGCACTGAGAGTGCGCCTTATTGTGTTGTGTTGTCGGCAGACGCCGTCTGTATCGGCACACGTCATGGCATGTAGCCAATCACGGGTGCACGCGTGTCCGTTGTGTCATGTTTCGAATAAACGGCCGCTGGCCGGCTCAGTCTTTGTTGGGCTTCCGCGAGCTCCGGACTCTCACTTCTCCCACTCGTGTCGCGGGCCGTGCCGGCGCGCGGCGCGTCTCGTGTCCAGTCGTCGGGCCCTCGCCGTCAGTCACCGCCCGCCGACACGTTTACTACCCAGCCAAAGCCAGCCCTGATCCGTTTCTGTTCCTTTCTCTGATTTCGTGAAAACGTATTCACTGTTCATAGCCTTTGACTGTTGATGTAGCTATGTAGAGAATTACGAAATTACATCATCTGTACATCCTCCCCGCCCCCGCAAGAAAAGATACCTTGAGAAGTGCAAGATGAGCGACGCAGCTTAAACTTAAATGTGTTGTACTGCTTCGCGAAAATGGTGGAGCATTACTAGTGTAGCGCCATCATTATCTGCCACCCTCGCGTCGCTCGAGCCGCGACCGCGCGGAGAAATAAGCCGCTCTCGGTCAGGCGCGGCGTTGCCGTTTGCGTTTTGCTTCCCGCATAAGGCGACCACGTAAATGGAAACCACCGGGCCACCGTTGCGTCGATCTTTACAATAGTAATTTAAAGATCGACGCTCACTCCGTCTGTGACCCCTATCTGGCCATGACAGTACCGCTGCCATAGATGGTGCACCGCACTCATTTTGTGACGCCCCAATCCGCGAAGTGACAGTGACACACTTGCTGTGGACTTGTACAGGTTTGCAATGAATTACGTGACGGTCACCTCCGTGCAACAACGTCGTCACCACCGTGCAACAGGCCCGAGGTTTGAGTGACCAACCGACTTTGCCCTTTTGACCCATTGGCAGTCACTGTTCGTGTGTATTTGACACCCTGTTGTAATATGCCTAAGAGCAAGCTTTCGAAATAAAACAGTCTTGGCCCTCCCTCCCAAGAAAAAATTCAACCAGCTCCGCTTCGCGGACACCGATGAAACAGCGAAGCTGGTTCCCTTCTATGTTTTGCAAGTCTTTCAGATATGTTGTATCACTGCTATTTATTAAATACTCTTTGTTAAGCTTTGAGGTGGTAGTATAGTTTTATGGTATTTCGACCACACCACTCTTATGCACAGGTTTACAAAGAAACTTTCGCTTAACATGCTCCGATATGTTGTACCACTGCTCTTTATTAAACACTCCTTGTTAAGCGTTGAGGTGTTAGTATAGCCACAACCCTTTATAAACACAAAGTATCACGTGATAGTGGCGCACGCCATTTGTGGGGCTAGCTGTTGCTTTCTTCCTTTTTAGTAGAAGTTGTGTGTAGTGGGATTACCCAATTTCTGTGGCACATAGGCGTTTATGATGATGATAGTTTGCTGATAAGCCGCACAGATTTCTGTGGCACATACCAGTTTGCTGGACGAACTGCTGCCTCGATTTTTAGTGGACTAGTGTTCCGACGTGGGAGCGGCCCGCAACGTGCTAGGGCGCGTTCCGAGGGACCGAAATAAAGTTTATTATAGGGGGTATTCACTGACGTGCAGCGCGCGGTGCATTGTGGGAGAGTTCGCCATTTTGAAGTCCTCCGTCAGCCGGCGTAGCACAGGAAACACGTTGACGGGAGCACTAGGCGAACTTATCGTGATCGCGTATTCTAATACTACGTGCGACAATGGTTTACTGCGCGATAGTCGGTTGCAGCAGCCGTACGCAAACCAAAAAGAAAAAAATGGAAAGTAGCAGCGAAGATCCAGGCTTCTTCAAAGTCCCGAAAGTGCGCACAACGGAGTGCGAGAAGACGAAGCTCCTGTCTGAAAAGCGTCGTCGCGAGTGGCTCGCGCGGATCAGCCGGCCGGGGACCCCGACAAGTACCGAGCGTGTTCAAAACATTTTCTATCGGGTACGTAAGCGTCATTTCATTAATTTAGCACCGTGTGCGACAAAAAAAAAAAAGACCGAATGGCAACACCACTTTGCTCGCGGCATGGAGAAATCGCGAAGCTTTTTAGGGAGGCGCCTTTAAGCTGTGTCGAGGTCGTAGCGGGGAAAAAAATATGTATCGAGGAACTAATTTGTGGGAGCTTATGTTCGCGGTAGCTAATGGGCAGTGAAACGATAAAAATCGTCAGGGTAGCCGCTTTTGAAAAGGCGACGTAGCATGGCATGCGGGGAAGCATGCCATGCAGCATGGCATGCTGCATCAGTTCATTATAATTCAGATTCTGTGTCCGTTGATCATACAGCAGCCGTAGATCAGCACCATTGCAGGTCCGGACAGCTGGCATGTAGAGACTGCTGTACTTGGGGTTGGCACTCAGAACTGCTGGTCGCAGTCCCGACGCAGTTACAGCGCCGAAAAACTCACTCCACTCGTCATCTGTGGGAGGTGGCGCCGGTTTCCTCGCAGGGACATTCGGGGATGTTTGAAGATTTTCGTCCAGTCTTCTCTTCTTCATTGTTGCCCAAGAAAAATCTATTTCGGCAACGGGCCGAGCCTCGATCTTGCGGACATGCGCAGGGAGCCAGGCGTTGCAACTATCCGTACACGAGCGTTCCTCACGCGCACGAACCCCGTACTCGATGCAGAAGAGTAAGGCTGCATCATGGGAGCACGCCTCTCCGTTCCCTGCCATGCACACACAGTGTGCAGCAAGCACTTCGCCGTCGCTTTTGGCGCATACCGAGGCTTTGACGGGCGGGATAGAGAGGCTCTGCGAGTGATTCACCTGCATAAATAAGGAATTAGTGCTGTGCGCGAACAAGATCGAAAGTAGGTCTTACCTGGGTAAGGACAACTGTTTCCGGGCCTGTTTGTTTTATCCATGGCTCTCTCACCCATCCGCTGGTCGCATAATTGTGCCCTTCTAAAGCCTTGTATGACTTGAGCTACTTCCTTGTAAGAAAGCTCGTCCTGACCACGAGGAAATCGTGGATGTCGCACATGTTGACACGCGGCCAAACATCGGCACTGACCAACCACTCGCGGGCGTCGAGCTCGAATGGGTCGAAGCCGCAGAGTTCGAGCTTTTGCGCATATCGCTCTCTGTCGGCGTCGCATAAGCCACTCGAATACGTGGAGTTCGTCGTGGCGGACTTCTCTTTCGTCATCGGCGTCACAATCGCGTTCCTATCAGGAGAGAAAAAGAAAAACACAGCCTGCAGGAACCATGCCACGCCGAATACGTCGGTAGCGTTGGCGATGCCGCTTGCTGTTCGGAGGACTTCAAAATGGCGGCGGCTGGGATGTGACATCAGCAGTGACGTCACATGAATACTCCCTATTCCAGTGGTGAGTAGTGGGATTCACTCAATGTCTTTGGCGCATACTCGCCATGTGACGCCACTATGGGGTCACAAATTCTGGCAAACTCATTACATGGCATCACTGCTTGGTCAAAGGTGGGCCGAACCCTGAGGCACTGCAAAACAAGGTAAGGTGCAGAAAGCTCACAATGCCTCTGATCCTGAAGGCATTGCAAAACCACATTAGTTGCAGAAACTTTTCAGAGGGGGGGGGGGGGTGCGGGAGGTTCAGTACCTCGACATAGAAGAAAAAGAAGATAGCTTCCGCTTTTGAGTGGACTTTTTTTTTTTTTCACTCACACATCCTACTGCCGCACGATTCGTGGCCGATCCCCCGTGGTGGGTTGTGCCATTCCTCTAGGATCAACCAACCAACCAACTGAGGCGGATGCATAGGATACCCTGTGAGTTTACTGCTTTATGCCTCATTGTGGCGTTGCGTTTGTTGCATAATGCCAGCTGCGGATTAGTGCCAACTCATTCGCCTTAAACTAGTCAATTCATGAACTGTATATAATTTTCTTGCAAGCGTCCACGGCAGTACGCCTCTCGTCTTCCCGCTTATTGTCTGAGGCACAGAGGAAGCTGGTGATGGGCTTCGAAAAGGACATTAGGCGGGATTCGATTTGGCGGCGGCAAATCATCTATACATGATTCACACAACATGATTGAACACAGCAATTCATTTTGCGGCAAAGAATAATACAGGTCCTTCACATCAGCTCAGAAGGCCTTAAGTCTTTTGTCAGAGCTAGCTTTTCCGAACGCGAGAACTTCGAATTTTTCGTGATAAAGGGATCTTTAACCTCGAGTAGGTTTAGCTTGTCTAAAAGATAACATGCAATGGCCTTCTGGCATGTGTCCTTCTCCGACACACTTTCTTTATGCGTCTTGGCGCTAAAACATACATCGAGACTGGTATTCTTACTTAAGTCGTCTAGCTTCATGTCACGGCACAACGCGAAAGCTCTGCTCTTTACTTAAGCCAACGAAATTCATTTGTGTTCATTGAAGACTGCGTTTATGGCATCACTTGCTTTTCGCTCGTAGCTACCACGCGAAAACACTGCAAATCCCCCTTCTTTATCATTTGGTACTACGGACAGTGCATTTTTAACAGGGTGCGAAACAACGCTATTGGCAGGTAATTTCGAACGCTGAGGCTTACATTTCTCTAGAACATCAACGCCCTCAGTGTTCATTCTCACGCCTCTTTGCCTCCTTCCGCAACACGTCTGGAAATCTGCCGCACCAGAGTGAGTAGCTTCGATTTCGTCCTATTGGTTTCAGTGGCGAACTTCGGTCCTCATTCCAAGATCCTACGCAGTTTATCCGGCAGGGAAACGCCTTCCGGAATGTGGACCGTGCTACCTTTTTGGCTCGATGGGATGTACCGCTCCCTGGACACTGGATCACGGAGGTGCCGCATCTGTTGTCGCCATCGGTGTTCCGTCACTTGATCTGTCAGGGTGAAGTAATTGTGAACTTGGTTATGCGCCATTCTAGATTCGTAGGTACAGTACAACTGTGCGTCGAGGTGAGCCCTGAGACGTCGGGCTTGGTGCAGCCGCTCAGCACGTAAAATCTCGAGAATCCTTGTTGCGTGTCCCGTCGAAGAAGCGCAACTTCCTGACATCTTCAGTCAGTAATTTCTCCACCATACAGAAGCTTAAAGCCCGGGCTCTGCAAACCACTTGGGCTATAAGTGCGACAGTGTCTTCTCGTTTCTGAAGTACATGCAGAAACGAGCCCGATGCACTAGAAATAAAATTCACGAGGGATGAGATGCGGGCTTGTCGGTAGTACATCTTTAGAAGGTTTCCTTGTAGCGAACATAAAAAAAACACGAGAAAAATATAGGCACACACAGCAACGTCGTCGACAGCTCGGAATGATTGCCAGTAAAGTATTTAGAAATCCGCAATTATACAGGTACTGGCTAATATAGGGCGCATATACGTATATATACTCGAGGGACACAGTGTGCTGTGCCCCGTGACAGCTCGTGGCCCTCTCGAAATCTTAGTACACTTTTCTAGAAAATACGCGACACTACCGTAGTGCGGCAAATGTGACCTCACAAGTGCCCTGCCATACATCAAAGCCAGACCACATCTACTTTTTCCACTTTCATCTCCTGTCAATACGCCATTGTTGGCGATTTCAATTTGGCTAGTTCGGCCGTTTCGTAGGCAGCCAATCGGCTTTACGTGCGATTGTTAGTGAAAGAAGAAATCAAATCCGCGGCGAAAGGTGCCTGAACTAGTTGACAGCATTTTCTGACTTGCGGAGGCGCAAAGTATGAGCTATATTTACACAACAGAATAGTTTGAATTAAGTTGCTTTCAAATACAAGGCAGGCCAACCAATAAACTTGAAGAATTCTCGAATTATCAGAATTTGAATTATCATGGGTCTACTGTAATATACAAGATTTATTGCTGTTTCAAAATACATTGCAAAAATCATACTAGCCTACGACGCTGTGACCTATTTTTCACGCTATTTATTGGCGCTTTTGGCTAACAGTTCATTAGTTGTCGCAATACACTGAGTTGTCACTATATGTGAACTGTTTTGCTTTATAGTTGCTGTTCCTATAACCTTCGGTTATCCATACATTGTGTTTTCATTTATGGCTTCGGGTCTAACATTCTGCATGCTGTCGCACCACCATAAAGCAGTTTATTGGTTAATATAGATACAATAGAGCCGTTCTCATCTGTCGGCCATGGCGATGAACTTAGCAGTGCCGGAGCATCCATCAAAGCGCGGTTCCCCGAGCTCCATTGCAAAAGTGAGGGCTTTGCCTACAGACGCACTGATAGTCTGCGCTGCAAGCTTAAATTTCATAATCTGCAAGCGGTAAACACAACTGTATTACACACAAACATATCTCTTGATGTAAATAACAAATATATACACCACAAAACCTTGGCTTTCTAGCATTGTAAGCATTACCTGTTCGTCGTATTCCACAAGTGCACGAGAGAGCTTGTTGCCTGCTCGAAGACCTTCTCTTTCTTGTAGATCATTAAGAAGCACAGTACTTCTACTCAATTTCCTGCATTGGAAAGATGGATAGCCGACAGGGTTTGCGTCATTGAGAACTCTCATGGAGTCAGCTTCATGGCCCATGCTTTATTCGTTCATTCATGTGTGTATTTGTATGTGTGTGCGTGGCCTCCGTGATCGGTACAGGCAGCGCGCGCGCGCGGACTGTGCCGATCGCAGAGGCCACGGTGTGTGCATACATGTACACAATATCTACATACAAGAATGCTAAAATTTGACTAATTTGGGGTTTGCACTGCCTAGAAATAAATGTCTGACTACGCCTCTGATAGTTGTGTACCGTATCAGCCAGGACAAGAATGTTACACAGGTACCGGAAGGGTGACCATTCCAGTAGTATCTTAATAACCAGTGATTCCACTTGCCAGAAAGCCCCTCCCCCCTTATACACAACAATACAATTGTACAGTGCTCACCAGTTTACACGCTGCAGTTGGTGCACATGATGGCCAGAGCTCTTTGGCGTCACAATCGAACACTACGGGATCACGTGGAGTTACAATGATGTCACAATGCAGGATCAAGGATTTCTCTTCCATTGTATACATAATGGGGAAGCTCGATGTCCCCAGCGCTCTCTGGTAGAGCAAAGAAGTACCGGCCACCATGCAGACCGATTACCGCGTTTGAATTGCTGAGAACTGCATCTGTAGCAGAGTAACTCGAATTTCGGGATGTGTCATGGCAGCTTTGGGGAACAGATATTTTGAAGATCATGCTAGCTTTAGCATTTCCACTGAATCAATATTCTCAAGTGATTTGCTTGTCAATGCGCGATATTTATTTGAAACATGTCGCCTAGATTAAATCTCTCAGTCATAAGAATAATTGGATGTGAAAACTCACACACATGTGAGGACACAAATAAGGGCCTACTCACAACTTGTGTCATTTACATAATGCATTGTTGGAGATAAGCTCTAGAATTCTGCTTGACTATTGAGAACGGCAAAAGTCTGGTTCGAAATGGAGCCTGCGGTGCTGCTTAGGCCATTCACATTGTGCCTCTAACCGCTCCAGGAATCATCAGATTAATGCGACAGCAGCAGCTACACTACGCTTTCTGGGTTAAAATTATAGTTTGCATATTATCCGGCGTCATTTCTTGTGCAAGTGCTGTTGCCCTGTTGAGGTAATCTAGTCAAAGGTTTAGCCATTTATCATAGATTATATTCACCTAACACATCATCGTGTTCGAAAGAGAGCGTCGTTTTACACGGCTGGTTACAGCTTCAGCGAGCGACATTTAGTTGGTGATTCGTGTCATCGGCTGTGAGAAGCACCCACCAATATTATGTTCAGTTCATAGCCAACCTAGCTGTGTACATTACAATGCCCGAGCGTTATGCCTCTAATGTCTCGGTTAAGTAGACATGCTACTAAATTTTATATATGTCCCTGAGCAATGGTTCTTATGCTGTTTACATCGTTTTTGCCACTGATTTCAAGTATGAAATCTGTCCTACACTGAGATGCATGCTTTTCTATCAGTATGAAAACAATATGTAGAGGAAAGGCAGGCTTTTTGTCCCCGCACATTTTCTATCACAAACTTCCATGGTTATGAGCCATCATTGGCTCATAGTCCTCCACATCAACCGTAGAATGCCGACAGCTTACTCAAGAGCGTGTATAAAATGTTAATTATTGCGACACATGAGAACCGAGGAAGTCTTAAAGTGTTCATCCCAGTAATCGCGTACTGGAATATCGCAATACTTATATAGGTGATATCAAAGTATACAGGAAATAACGGCACTGCTATCTTGTCTGAGAAAATGTGCAAAACTTTTTCATCCGTATCCGAGCATCCGAAGGTGCCAGAAAGTTAATTTTGAAAAAAAAATGTCGTTTTAAAGGTAAATTAGAGATGCTGTCAATGAGGCAGAAATATGTTTTTTTTTTAATTATTTCTTCAATCGTGCAATTTTAGGTGTCGTGTTTATTTGCAGAACATGGCTTTTGCGAAGTGCTCACGCGAACTGCAATGGCAAGCACCGCACAATGTTGGCAAGAATACTCATATAAAATTTTGGTGGCTACATTGTGCTGATTAAACGCAATTTTATCCCGTTTCCAGGTTAAATACTACCTTTATTTGTGTTGCCATGATAGCAGGGTAGAAGCAGCACAAAGTGGAAACAAAAATTTTGTAATTTAAAAAAAAACGTTTATTTTTTTAGTACCATTTCTGTTTAAATTAATCCGGGGTCTCCTAGATTGCATGCCTCATGATCCTATCATGGTTTGGGCATGCAAAACCCCACCAAATATTGGTAACATCTTCATTCCTGTGGCAATACTGTATTAAATGTCAAAAGCAGTGATTGCTAGAATTCATGGAAACGTAACACTTATTACGCCATAGGTGGGGCTCCATAGAGCACTCTTGTCACCTCTTGATCATCCTATGGGTTGGGCAACGATGTCTCGAGAACCTGAAAAGTCAGGGCGTGCACACGGGACATCCAAGAAGCTTCACCATTGCCATGTTGACCATGATGCAATCGCACACAATTGCTGTTCCTGTCAGTCCGCACTCTTCTATGGCTTAGATGGCTTCAAAGACCAGGTTTTTCAGAACTTCTCCCGAAAGTCCAGCATTCAGGAAGTACCCAAAGGGCATTTTTTAGTGTGCCTACATCATTATAGCCATAAATACGAATGCATCTCTAGTAAGGCGGACATCGTCTGCATCTTGACGTTCTTGACCATTGCCTAACTCCACAAAGCGAATAAGGCGGCCACTTGAGGCATCCATTTCACAATCATTTTTAATGCTCATGGCATCTGGCAGTATAGAGCAAAGGCGCTCTCTTGGTGTGTCATTCTTGTGTTGTTCTTTAAGTGCTTCTAACACCTCGGTTGTAAAGCCAGGCCACTCTCCCACAACTTTTAGCCACTGCCGTAGTGACCTCGCACTAGGCATGGAAAACAACGAGCTCATGTATTCATGTGCACGAGGGGAGTAATAATGTAGTGTAGTGGCAGATTTTTTCATTTCTATGCTGTGCCTCGAGGCCGTTCTGGGGCATTTTTGCACCAGTTGTGTAGTATATCAACTGGCAAGTTTCCAAATTGTTCCACTTTTGTCTGCGCTTTCGCATTTATTAATGATTTGCTCCTCATTTCATAAATCACGTTTTGCAGACTTCGGGTTCGCTCACTGTATCGGTTTCATCTTGTTTCTAGTAGCATTATTTTCCTCTGGCTGCTCTCAGGGACTCTCCGAGTCACTTCGTTTTGGTTCTAGGGCTTTCCGTTGAGGCGTATGTGTGATTTTGGTGAAGCTGTTTAGCAGCCTTTGCTTCCGGAAACTCCACGTCTGATGGGCATTCGGTACTTTGCTGTTCCTCTTGTTTGTCAAGGTGCCTCCCTTCCAGCGAATTGGCTTGTGCCTGCATAAAAAAATAGATTACACAAAAGCTCGCTGTTCACTTTTCTTGCGTCTCAAACAGGCCTCGGAATTGTTGTAGACCTCAGCTGCAAGGAATACTGTGGGGGCCTCTCGAGCAACAGTACCATGAAGTGGTGGCACCTGCACGAGCTGAAAGACAAATGTGTGTCATTATACAGAGCAGTATGAAGTCCTTACTAGGTCTTAATTAAGAAACAGTGAAGCAGTTTGAATGACATGTTGACCAACATGGGTACTCACTAACACACACACACACACAACCGCCATGGTGTAAACAGAAAAAAATTATGCTGCAGTTCACAAGCAACCACAGATATCCCTTAGGAATCCAATATATATCCGTTTGGGCTGTAATGGATATACATTTCAGATCCGTAAATCTCCGCTGGAGTTCAATCGGAGGTCTGACAGATGTTGAAAAAAAAAAACATTTTTGCAAATTCACTGGATATCCAAAACGGGATCCTGTCATGGACATATTATGAACCTTATACGTATGTTGTGCCCGAATGTACAGTGCTGACAGACTGAAATACGGCAGACATTAACACAACCACAAAGCAATACTCATATAAGGAAGAGACACGTACACAGGAAGGCCGTCTACGTGTCTGTTCCTTATAGACGTCAGACTCTGGAGTTTCCTAGATGTGTGGCGCCACCTGTCGGAGAAGTATTGAGTAGTGCATAGACCGACTCTCTCGTACAGTTTGCTATGGGACCAGGTGCAACTAGCGAGTGCGAAACAACGATCGCGTATGTTTGCGCATTTAGCACTCAGAACGAGAGCTGTGAATTGCTCTCCGCTAGTCGGACGCGCCACCGAACCGTCGTGAAGTGCTTGCTGGATCACTCGCCTGAACGACGGCGAAAACAGCAGCAGACGAGACCCCTCCGCACGCTACGAAGAAACTCCGCAAAAGACGCACCGTTGCGTTGTGAATTTCCACGGATGTAAAAGACTGAATAACAACGTTCAGTTTTACCGGTTTCCATAGTTGTCGTACGAAGAAGAAAGGCGAGAGCGCTGGATACGGGCCGTTGCGAGCGTGTTGGGTAAGCGAAGTACCCGCGTTCTCCACAGCCGGTGGCATGAATGTGTGGCTCTGCTGTTGTTTTGCGTAGCCTTGATGCAAAACCGTGGTAACCTTGACTATGAAGCTCAGCAGAGGCTCTGACCGCGGTGCTTGTCGTGTAACACGAAGTGAGCAGCTAGAGGCAGACTGGAGACGCGTGATACGCACACCGCGACGAGTTGGTCGTTACAACACAGCATCACGGACGTATGTACGTACGTTTTGAAGGCTTAGAGTTCTGGTTCTAACTAGCTAACACCACGTGCGTCATACAAGTAAATCGCAGAATGTTGGTCGTGACCCCCTTCAGGTTTGTTTCGCCCGTGTCCTCCGCGGTTGCCGTAGCTATCTCGGAGGCCACGGTTTTGCCTTTGGTTGTACCCCGCGAAAGTCGACACGCACGTATCCCCATTTGCAGCACATACAAACGGAAGACGACCATCAAGAGACCATTTGAGGATGCGTAATAAAACACTCCAATGCACAGGAAGCGAGAGATGAATTAAGGGAGAATGCAACTCAAAAGGCGAAAATCGCCGGAGCCATTCGCCCCTGATGAACCGAGTTTTGTACCACTGATCGTAACCCTAGTAGCACAAATTGTTGCCTTAACATTGAGTCAACATTACCTTTTGAGGTTGCCTCAACGTGGCTAGTGTCCTACTTTTGGAACGTTTCCTCAACACACACATGTGCAACATTGCTGCATCATTTCTGAAACATTGCTGCAACTTTTAATCTACATGGTAACAACATGTGCTACATATTCACTCAACATTCACACATCAATTGGCAACACATCCGTATGTGATATCAATTCATTAATGCGACTGCATAAAGCATAAAATAATTAAATTCTAAAGTTTTGCGGGCCAGAACCACCATATGGTTATAATGTGCGCAATTGTGGAGGGCGCCAGGTTAATTTTGACAACCTGGCATTCTTTAGCAAGCATACAGGAATTTCTGCATTTCGCCTTCATCAAAAGGCAGCTGCCGCAGCCAGGAGCATCACACCTCCCTGTGTCATGCTCCACAGGAGATCGCCTTAGCCAACTGAGCCACTGTGGCAGGTTAATATCATATAACTGAACAAGATTCATAATATCAGCAAACCACAACTACATTTTGTCTTAAAACACAAGTTATGTCAAGTAAAGAGATTTCTTTACCCTGTTAGAATGACTATCATACATGTGTACATGTTAGAAGTCTGAGGAGTATTATATCGACCACACAGACTACACTCATATAGACATCCAATTTAGTCTAGAGCACTACAATGAAAGTGCAGCCATCCTGCCACACTTAACAAAGGAAAGGAGAAAAGGTGTAAAAATATTTATTCCTGAACACAATGACAGTAGCATTTTAAGTTACTTACAGTACTTTGCTTTGTGACAAGAAACAATCACAGGAATGAAAACAGCATGAAGCGCTTAGCAGCAGCTTTTGGAGATGCTTATACAACTTTAAAGCAAGAGTTGTCCACTTTAAACCAACGTTTAGATGAGGTAGATACAAGAGTATTGGTCAAATATGGGCAGGCTAAGAGAATAAAGCAGCCGAAACCATTTTCCGACATTGTAGAACAAGCTTTGTCTTCAAGCATTAAACAAGAAAATCTCATTAATGCAACACTGATATGCAATTGACAAAAAAGAGCACTTTCAAAAACACCGTGAAGCAATAAAAACTTTCCAATAACTTCTTGAAAAATGAGAACACTTTCATAAAAACAGAGTGTGCCCCAAAACTGCCATTTGCCTTCTCTGTAAATGCCCAACTACACTGCTCATGGACTGAAACGGGACATTTGTTGCAAATAACCAATGGTACTTGTGGAATTGTCAGTAAACACATGTGCAGGATAACTGCTGCACTGTGATGTGCTGTGATCTGCAACATGTATGTACAGATTGCTTTTACCTCATGGTATACTTTTGCTTGCCTGGGCGTCCAAGGACGGCAATGAAGGCGCCAGCAGCTGCACACCACAACTGCCACGTTTCACTCCGTGAGCAACGTACCTATTCAAAACATGAGATGGTTACAAATGCAACCAAAGGAGTCTTTAGAGCAATTCAATGGACTATAAGGAAAGAGCGTGACATGAATATCATTCTAACTTACAACTTTCAAGAAGACAAAGAATTTTTGGCCACTTGCAAATGCCTTCATAGGTTGAAAATCAGCCTTGACTACACTATGCAATCACCACAGATGACAGTAAGATTTTAATTGCCATTAGACCTGTTACACACAAAAAAACAACAACGTGCTGTATCATTGTCATTACTTGACCAATAAACAAAGTTGTTTTTACCTAAGGCAGAGGAGTGGTAGTTTCATAATTCAATGACCACTTGGCGACTACATTATCCCTCATGCATTGGAAGTGCATAGTTATATAAAATCTTTAAAGTATATCATGAGCTAGAATTGCCTATACATACAAAATAAATGATGGTGTATGACGAAACAGTGACATTTCTAGGCCACTGCATTGTGACCCATGCATAGGCATCGCCATGGTATCACAAATGATTGCCGTGAATATGGCCACTTTCCAGTCTATACAGTCCCAAGTAATCATAAAGTAATTAAACAAAGGAACACTTGAGCAGCTATCTCAGCAGCCATTCTAAATTGCACATCATGAAAACACCTACAGTATATAGCAGCAACCATTGGAACTGAATCAACCTGGATTCCCACTGGTACCCTTAGAGGTACTAGAAGTCATGAGTGGAAAAAGAACATAAAGAATGGAACACTTCTTTCAAGAGCCATGAAAATGTGGCGGTGAATGCAGCATGATGGCATCATGTATACAGAAAAAAAAAGTAGAAAAGTGCTGTTCACATTTGCATTATAAACAAAAGTGATGCTGCCTAAGACAAGACATCAGATCCGTCCTCAGCATTCCACATCACATCACATCCTCAGCATCTGCGAGGCTGGCTTCGGTTGCCTTGATAAGAGTGGCTGCTTCTCTGCAAAATGTAAACAAAAAAAAAGCAAGAGTAGAAAAAGAGGAGAATTTCTTAAGGTGCATGAGATGAATTGAGCCAATTTTTCTATTTCATTGCCGATGATAGCTACATTAAAAGCATCAATTTTGCAGTGCCTGCACATTCAATATGGTAAGAAAGTGCCCCAGATCTCTAGATAATACAGTAAAAGCTCGTGAATTCAGATTTCACAGGACCGAAAAAAAATTTCCATATTAACCGAACTATTGAAAGTATAAAGAAAACAATAAACTGTCTATTATATTAATATATTTTCATTTTCTTGATGAATATGTGAATCCAGTACTCATTTTGTATAAAAGCAGGATAAAAGCCGAAATTTTTGTCATTCACAACATCTTTCACAATTTGACCGTGGCTCAAGACCCCCTAAGCCGAAACGTGCTCTGAACTCATCCCCAATTACGTATAGCCACCATCAACATCACCACGCGCACGTGGCGATAATTATTTTCGCCAGGGAAATGGTTGACAGTTCGTCCATCACAATGTAGCAAGCGAGTTTTATGCCAGCATGCAGGTCACGGCTGAAGATCTTCATCTTCAACAACCTTCCCCATGTTTGACTTTTGTCATATTGCGCATGCATTGCCCGAAGTCAAAACGAAGCTACTGGGTGCCGCATCCGCTGTGGACGAAACCGTGGTTGCTATAGACACAATCATAGTGTCCGCGCAGTTCTGAAGGCACCCGTGTGGCCTACGTCCTCTGTTTTCGCTCCTTTGCATCACACGCTTGCGGCACTTCGAGCTCGGCCCACTCCGAGGATCGTCCGAATGAAACGGGTTGCGGTCAAATGTGACCGAATTAACAAAAAGAGTGATGCTATTAAACAATACACATGCTTGCCGGGGCCAGGAGAACACGTCTGGATTATCCGATTTTACGAATTAATGGGAGTCAAATTAACAAGCTTGTACTGTGCAGCTTGGAACATGCCAATGAAATATTGTTGCACTACATGCAGCAGGGAGCCTACAATCATGCACAGCTGATCAAGGAACATGTTTCTTGTGCCTTTTGTGATGATACCACGGCAAGAAAAAGTGGCCGACTCGTGCAAACACCTATAGCACTTGGGCTCCGAGATCGTAAGGCATTGCCTCAACACGCCACACTATCTCAGTGGTTGTGTACTGGCCAGATATTGCGGCCTTCAGTGTGCTTAAGATAATTATGAAAAGGGAAAGGCAGAAAAGGCATGTAAAAGCAAGTACGGTTGATAAATTCACTTCTAGTGGACTCAATTTAAAATTTTTGCTGCTGGAGAGAGGTTTGCGTAGGGACACCTTTTTATGGCAAGGTGCATTCTGCAATTTCTCTAAAAAAAAAAGACCTTGAATTCAAGTGTTACAGGGTGGCCAAGGACTGCGCAGTGATAAAACAATGGCAGGAAAAGTCATAATATTTCTATATAAAGCAAGAAATAGCACATAGTAATATTTTTTTTACAGTGAACATGCACCATTTGCATGACATGACATTCATTCATATAAAGCAAGTCTTCAAGTGGAAACATCAGTCCCAGGTACTTCTCGTCTGTAAATGGTAAATACTGCACCTCTTCCATATTTCGGTCACTCATGTATTACCTATCCAGTTTGGCTGGCAAGGCATCTAAAAAATTTTAATGCCTCCTCATGCAAGGAAATTACATTTTCTTTGCTTCTAAATAGCAGCGAGGCAACAAGGGGTACATTTTAGCGCAATCTATGAAAGAAAGGCATGAGAAGAAGTACGAGAAAGCAGAAAGGTTGGGCGCTCAGCAACAAGTTTTACGCAACAACAAGAGCTTGAAATTAATGCTCCATACCGTTTTCGCTGCCTGGATGGAGCATAGCGCAGCCAGTCCGCAATACGGGCGTTCACCAGGCACTCTGTTGCTGTTGGAAACGAAGGTCGCAGAGCCTCTGAAAAAAAGAGAATTTTCACATCAACTATTTGCTCAAAGCGCAAATCTTGAACACTCTGTTGAAAATAGAATAGTGGGTCATAGTCTTGGGGGTAGGGACAGGGAGGAAACGAGGAGGAGAACGAAGAGGGGATTCGGAGCTAGCCTTCATTAAGTAAAGACGTGTTCCTGATCTACGACCACGGGTCCTCGTTATTTACATTTTTTGGTGCCGTGAAACCCGGGAACTGGTCAGTGCTGGACAACGATGTCTTCGACCGAGCGTCTTCGGAAGGTGCGTGGAACTGTCAGGGCCAGCGTCTCCCGGAATATTACGCTCCTGACAGGACTGCTGCAGAACCCCGACACCGAGGCGCGTGAGGTCAATAGGCAAGTCGCCGTTTTAAAGACGAAAGAAGCTGAGCTCCGCCAGCTAGACAAGGACATTCTCGATCTCACGGAAGAGCTCTCACTGGTAACGTTTGGAAATGCCAAGCCACGGAATCATTCACGTTGTCGACGCGTCTCTGTCACGCTGCGTGGACGATTTAACGGCAGCACCGTCACATTGGAAGCACTGGAAGTCCCCGAAGTGTGCACCGTGACAAGTCCACCGCTGAACATTGAAGTGCTCGAGCTGTTGAGCGCCCGGAGGTATGATGCTGCGGACATGTTTGACCCGGAAACTTGGCACCCAGAGGACGTCAGCATATTAATTGGCTCGGACGCTTATTGGAAGGTCGCCACTGGAAAGATTGATCGCCTCAACGAGCAACTCACTGCCGTGGAAACGTCGTTCGGGTGGACTGTGCAGGGCAGTAGCTCGCACTACGAAGCTACAGCAACTAGTGCCCTTTTCTTATCGGCTGGTGGTTCTCATCAAGAGTGCAATGAATCGGCTATGTGGCGCCTCGACACTATTGGTAGTGAGAACGGTGGTCAAGTACGGTAAAAGACAACCCTGACCTCGACATATTTGAGCACTGTCTGAGCAAGCAAGCTGGTCGTTACCAAGTGCCCCTGATGATGCAGGAGCCTGGCATTCCGGCCGGTAGTGACAACAGACAGCTTGCAGCACGTCGACTAAATATGCAGCTGAACCGATTCAAGGAACAACCCGATCTGCTGAAATAGTACGACGAAGCCATCACTGCTTATTTCAAGGATGGTCATGCCGAAAGAGTTGATCAAGAGCAAATTCCAGGCCCTAATATTTATTACATGCCGCATCATGCTGTCACCCGCCGCGATGCAGTGACCACCAAGCTCCGGGTGGTTTTTGACGCGTCGTCTCATGTCGTCGGAAAACCGTGCCTGAATGACGTTTTATCGAAAGGGGTGAAGCTTGGTGTTGACATCGTGCAACTATTGCTATCCTTTCGTTGCTACCCAGTGATTCTTGTGGCAGACATCAAGAAAGCCTATCTGCAAATGCTCATTCGTCCAGAAGACCGCGATTTGCTACGCTTTCTATGGGTTCAGCAACTGCCAACCAAGGAAGAGCCCAGCCCATCCACTGTCGCATGGCGGATGACTAGGGTCCCTTTCGGAGCAGCATCAAGTCCCTTTCTGCTTGCCGCCACGATTCGCCATCATTTAGCGTCGTGTCGGGAAAAATTTCCTGTGACAGTGTCCCTCCTGGAGAAGGCGTTTTACGTGGATGACCTCATCCTTGGGGTGTCCACGGCGGAACAAGCCATGACTGTATACCAGGAAACACGCGCCATATTCGCTGACGCCTGCATGGAGTTACGGAAATGGGCGTCGAACTCCGACCTGCTAAAGCAACAGTTTATCCAAGATAACGTGGCCATTGAGACTGAAGCAGGAGATGACCATCTCGTGAAGGTTTTGGGCCTGCCGTGGGAGCGTAAAGGCGATACCATCGCGTTGACAGTGCGCAACGCAGCCTCCTCCGCCGCAAACAGACCGGCCACCAAGCGCACGATCCTTCAAACCGTAGCCAGCGTTTACGACCCGCTTGGTTATCTCTCCCCATTCACCGTGAAAGGAAAGCTAATTTTCCAGGACCTGTGGAAGCGGAAGCACTCCTGGGACGACACGCTGCCAGATGAAGTGCAAGCTGCATGGAACGCGTGGTGCACCGAGTTGCCAGATGTCCAGGCACAGGTTCCTCGCTACGTGTTTCTGCACGACTGCAGCGTAGAGCTGGCATTTGAACTGCACATATTTACTGATGCCAGTCCTAAGGCTTATGGTGCGTGTATCTACGTTCGGGCGCTTTCTGCCGACGGGGCATGCGTCACACGATTGCTCATCAGCCGAAGTCGCGTCGCTCCGCTCAAGACGATGTCCCTGCCTCGACTGGAGCTGATGGCCTGCGTTAGTGGAGCACGGCTAGCGGAGTACGTACGGTCCGTGCCACGTCTCCAGCAGGCATCCGCTCATTTCTGGACCGACTCTCTCGTCGCTCTTCACTGGATCCGAGCAGAAACAAGAAATCGAGATCTTTTCATCAGCAATCGTGTGGCCGAGATATCTAAGCTCACTAATCCCGACACCTGGGCGCATTGCAGCAGCGGCGAGAATCCTGCCGATCTACTCACCCGTGGCGTGTCTGCCAAAACGTTTCTGGAGTCGGATAAATGGTGGCACGGTCCCCCTTGGATCTCAACGCCAGGACCGATTCCCAGCTTCAAGCTGGATGAACTTCCGAACGACAGAGACATTGAGCCTCTCTATAAGACAGCCACGACGATCTGTCCATCGCTTGTTTCATCGAGGACTTCAATTGTGCGTGCGGAAGATTTCAGCTCGCTCAATAGGCTTTTGCGCGTTACTGCTTTCGTACAGCGCTTCGTCCACAACGCTTCGAGAAGGAGCCCTCCCCGCAGTGGAACGCTCACGACTTTAGAACTTGAAGAGGCCGAGCGTTATTGGCTTAGAGTCGTGCAAGATCAGTATTTCGGAGCCGAAATACGACTTCTTGAGAAAGAAAAAAAGGCTGCCATCAACGTCATCGGTTCTTCGCCTGGCCCCATTCCTGGATACGAATGGACTCCTCCGTGTCGGTGGGAGGCTCGACCTGCTTAAAGCCAGTCCTGACATCCGGCATCCCATTCTGTTGCCCGCCGAACCCAAGCTGACCACACTAATTGTTCAGGCTGCTCATGTCCGCACGCTTCATGGTGGCATCGAGCTCACCCTGACTGAAGTACGGGCAAGATTCTGGGTGTTGAAGGGCAGGAAGACAGTAAAAAATGTGCTTTCGCAGTGTTTACCGTGCCGAAAACGACGATTGACGGCAGCCGTCTGTTCCAGTAGCACCATTGCCACCAGAGAGAATAACCGAGGCTCAAGCATTTTCGGTTGTTGGCATCGACTATTGCGGGCCACTTTACGTTCGCACAACTGAGAACTCAAACAAGTCATACATACTGATATTTTCATGTGCCGTGACACGAGCTATTCACCTCGAGCTGACCTCCGACATGACAACGGCAACCACGATTCTCGCTTTTCGTCGGTTTGTTGCGCGGCGAGGTGTTCCAGCCGTGGTGTACTCGGACAACGCCCTAACGTTTCGCTCTTGTGCACGGAGTTTCAAGGCGGTCATCCCTGCGTTGCAAGAGCACGCCACCACCACGCACATACAGTGGAAATTTATTGTGGAACGAGCTCCTTGGTGGGGTGGATGGTGGGAGCGCCTTATCCGCACTACGAAAGACGCTTTGAAGCGGACCTTGGGGCGTAGCAGCCTTGATGTAGAGGGCCTCACGACCACTTTATGCGAAGTTGAAGCCGTCATCAACAGCAGACCCCTGACCTACCTGGAGGATGACCCAAATGAATTGCAGCCTTTAACTCCGGCGCACTTTCTGCTCGGAAAGCGAGCCATCGCCATGCCGGAGCCGGGTGTCACAGCTGAGACATCAACTCACGCTGAGCTACAACGACGAGTGCAGTACCGGAAGCGGATCAGCACAGAGCTTTGGCGAAGATGGAAACATGCCTACTTACTACAGCTGCGATCAGCGCACTGCCGCCAAGAACAAGGTTCCTCACCGATTCACATAGGCGACGTTGTGATAGTGAACGAGGACAACTCTGCTCCGATGTTCTGGAAACTCGGGCGAGTGACGTCGCTGCATCCCGGCCGAGACGGGGTAGCTAGAGCCTGCTCCGTACGTTTGGCTACGGGCCACGTGGTGAACCGGCCGGTGCAAAAGCTGTGTGTAATGGAAGCCGCAAATAACTGATGTAACGTTTTCGTCCTCTCCCCCTCGGAGGCTGTTGAAAATAGAATAGTGGGTCATAGTCTTGGGGGTAGGGACAGGGAGGAAACGAGGAGGAGAACGAAGAGGGGATTCGGAGCTAGCCTTCATTAAGTAAAGACGTGTTCCTGATCTACGACCACGGGTCCTCGTTATTTACACACTCTTTCTTTTGGCAGGCTGTTGCTAGTTTTGAAAAGCATGCAGAACAAACGGTCCGACTGAATTTCTACAAAACTTACATTCAAAAGGATTCCAAATGTAGCAAAAGGTGAAGGACAAAAATTCACAAAAGCCATGACAGCTTTTAGCCAGTGAACCATTAATTTTTGAAATAATGCTTAAAAGCTTCGGAAACAAATAATAATTACCTGCAATGGGTACAGGTAGTGTCCATGACATCACAAATTGCTAGACATCACTATTTGGGCTATTAGTGACCTGAACCAGATAACTCCATAGGCATGCTTTTTTTTTGTTAAACTCGTAATGACTGATGAAAACAATAAAGTGCAAACATAATGCTCACCATATAATGAAGTACTTGCCACTTTTATAAGAAATAAGCTGTTCATAATTTTAAGCATTTGGCTCTTTACAATTACAATGCAGTGCCATACATTTCCCACCTCATCGAGCTGTTGCTTTGTTTAGATGGTTTCCATGTAAGCTTAACATACACTACTCCTTAAGCTGCTATATTCCTGATCGTGTCAAGCTATGTATAACTAGTACAGACTCGATGTGCAGAAAATAGCACCTTGTAGTCCAAGCAACAATATGATCATCGTTTTCATTTTTACCAGAGCACTTTTTTTGCTTTCTCGTATTCAGAGCCAAAGATTAACAATAACGCACCGTGAAGACAGCACTAAATAAGAATTATTAAGTTCCTCACCTTTTATTACTCGCGTCAGTCGCAGGCCTATTAACGACCCGCTTTCCCTTTCGCCCTGTCAACGAGAAATCTTGGGCAAGGATGTCATTCATGCATCGTTTTAGGATGTGGCGCACAGCATCTGGCAGAGAGGCTCCCCCGATGTGCGAGAGATGGGAAATCTGAAACAGAAGCACGCGCTGCTTAGCTACATATCAACCTGCTCCTTAACCACATATTAACTTAAAAAGGGCCTCTGACCAATGCCTTAGATTTTATTATCTCCAGCAATGACATACATGCCTTGCTCGAAATTAAAAACTGCAAGCAAGAAAAATGAACACTCCTTCTTCAGCAATATGAAAAGGATCAACGTTTATCTCCTTCAGCACCCACCAGTCCTGCTCTGTTAGCGTCATCTTGGAGTAGGCGCTCAAGCTCCCCAGACTTGACTGTGTTGTAAGGGGAAGCAAATCCAGCATGGAGGAGTCCAAGCTGGGCCCTGCAGATGTCCTTTGCTGAAGGTCTATGGCACTTTCAAGGCGCTGGATACCTTTAGTTTGAGCGCCCAGCTCAGCTTTGATCTCTTTCAGGGCTTTCAAAACCATTTCAAGCATTGCTGAAAAAATGCAAAGAATAAACTAGTACAGCTCGTTCAAATGGACACAAGAAAAAATTCACTTTTCAACGGAAGTCATGCGCCGAGTTAAATTGTGAATAGGGGGTGGCAGCATGCTGGCCGAGGCATACATCACGCCATACATAGTAGGATGTGTGAAAAAGCGCGAACTCCATGTCAGTGTGACATATATATTATCCAAGATCATCGAAGGTTAACTTACAAGCTACATGGGTCCTGCCCCCCTCTCTGAATTGCTGATCTGGAGTCCTCTGGAAGGACTGAAGTGGATGTGGTGCTTGGTGCAGTGTGGCCGCTGGTGCAGGCAGTAAAACTGAAGCATTCTTGGGCAACTTGGGAGGGTGGTGGGCTTGACACATATTGCAGACTGCGTGGCACAGAAGGGCGCTCATTTACTGCCTTGTCAAGCGAGTCCTCCGCACTTTCATCCGAGGATTGGAGACGCTGCGGCCGCCTTCTCTTCCTTTTTGGTGCTTCTTCATCAGCCCCAGACGCCAAGTCGGAGGTCACCGTCGCCTGCTTTTCTTTTTCATCGGGCTGCTTTGTAGCTGTCTAAGAGCAGATAAAATGAACACGAGTCACAACTCAGAATGTCAAAAAGTATGAGTTGTTAAGCCAGTGCCCAAAGAAACAAATTATGGAGGAAGAAAACAGAAAAAGGAGAAGGCAGGGAGATTAACCAGAAACACTTCCGGTTGGCTACCCTACACTGGGGGATCGGGGAAGGGGAATAGAAAGACGAGAAATAGAGAGGAGGAAAGAGAAAAAAAGAGAGAGAGAAACAAATTATAGCTCACAAAATTCAAGGCAAGAGCTGTAACAATGGAGAAAGAACAATTCATAGCTGAGCAAGTTTTTTCTGCCAGCTTTGTATGCCTTCAGAATGCAGCAGTAAGAAATTCAAGAGTATAGTCTATAAATATAAATATCAGAATAGTCCCTCTAGATGAATTGTGGACTTGCACTTATGCATCACCATGAATAACTAAGAGAGAAAACAAAGAATTTCTTGTTAACAATACAGCTGTTCAAGCTGGCCATAATCTGTCCTACGCAAACAAAACACGTCGAGTGGCTATGCGCCACAGGAATTTGGGTAAGCACCACTACTGAGTACAGCAGGTGTGAGCGTTAAGTGAAAATGAACAGAGAGTGAGAAAGAAAGCGATTGAAGAAAATGATAGAAAGACATAGACAGTGAAAGAAAAAGAAAGAAACAGACACAAAAACGAGAAAGAAAAAACAGAGAGCAAGACAGGAGGAGGAATAGAGGGAAACAATGAAGGGAAGGGACACGAACACCCCTTCATCTCTGTCCTCGTTGTATCCGCTGAATGAAAAAAGGAAGCGATAAATAGATAAAAAAGAAAAAGAAATGAAATAGGAAGAAACAGATACAAAAAAAAAGAGATACAATAGAAAGAGAAACAAAGAAGCAGGGAGAAAAGCGAAACAAGCAAGGCTGACCAGCTCCACTCTTCCTTCAGGCTTGGCCACCACTAGTGTGAAGCTGCCACATTTTTGGTGAGCTTTTGAACGCACAGCCGAATAAAACAATAAAAACAAATTAACAATTTGGTTTCTGCAGCAGTGCATTTTTGTGTAGACATTCAATAAGCTAAAGAATTAAAATGCTGCAACAGCTGCTTACCACACGTCCCTAACACACGGCACTTGTAGATTTCCCAGTCATACGATGGCCTCTCGAGATGTTTTATGGCCAGCCGTCACTTATGAGCACCTTTGTATGGTGGCCATTTGACTTCTTTGTTTCCGATAACCCAACTCGAGGCACTACAGACACGTCGTCACCCTCATCCAAAATGTACAACGCTGAACAGCTTTCTTGTACCTGAAATTTGTACACACAAAAAGCACTATTCAAGTAACAAACTTGCAAGTTAACGTCTTGTAAAAGAAGGAGTGATGCAGCTGTACTTCAGTCAGTGTGCAGTGTTTTGTTTTTGATTTAGAGCAAATGTAAAAGATGGCCAACTAGCAACATTAACAGGCATCACTGCAAGTATGAAGAAGGGGAAATATTGCATAGCTCTGTGGTCCATCTGGTAGACACACACACTTGTGCTGAACATTCTCGACACGCCAAACTGAGAATTCCTCAGATAGTCCTCGAGCAGAAAAAATCATCAATTCTGAAGATGGCAGAGGGCAAACATACATATTATTCAACCGTCGAAAAATAATGACCACAGATGAAAATTCCTGATGGCGAGCACAAAAAGTTCGTAATTAACACAACATGTCCATTCTTGAGCTTCACGCAGTTATCAAGCTTATTCAGTTTCAGCACAGTGCCTTCCATTGCAAGTGTGGACTACTGGTCACCATGAAATCAGGTGGCACTGTCCATTATTGTGAGGCCCAGAAAGTTCCATTGGGCGATGATTCTGCGAAGGCGACACACCATTTCCAGTGAGACCACTTTCACTCAGGCGCCTGACAACTTGCTGAAGAGCTCGAGAATGCGATTTGATTAGCTTCTTGATTTGATACAAAAAGTTCTCGAAAGGAAACGCTGAAAACTCATCGAGTGGACCGAATTTCTAGCATCACCAGCAAGATGCAGCAGAGAATGCATGTTATACACGTAGATGCCTTTGCCATAAAGCGAACCAGCTTCACTAACAAATTCCTGAAGGATGCGCTCAGCCATGTCCATGTGGCGGGTGGTGAAATTAGGACAGATAAGAATGGTCACAGCAGCGCTCAGTTTTAAAAATGCTTGAAGAACCTGTCTTCTAGGTTTCCTTTTAAAACAACTGGTCCATAATACAGCAAGAAATTTCTGAGCTCTACTGCTTTCCAGTGCTCTAAATACTGCAGCCCACGAGGCCTCCGCTTCATGTCGCTTGGAGCTGACTCTCTAAAAGTCACAAGCTTTGCAGACACACGAAGCTTTGCAGCAACAGGCATCCTTGAACTGCAGGGCTTTCCATTGACCCAGTACTGTACAAGGAACTTCTTCATGACTCCCAGACATACCAAATGCATATAGTCCAGTGGGAACTGGGTGACGAGTCCGACATTCAAGCACAGGAGAGGAGATTCCCCATGGTGATGTTCTTTCTGCACTTGATTTCGGAAACTCTCGTCAGTTCGAAGTGGGCTATTACAATCAGGGAAGATCACCTTCTGGTCAACCTCCGAGTAGGTTCCTTTCTGAGAGCACTTTTCGCATCCAAAGTACGCCATGTGGCCTTTTATGCACTTAATGTACGCTCTCGCTGGAGCGTCACAAACTAATGCATGAAGTCTCACAGAGAACACTTTTCCATGGTGTGTGAGACCCTCTCCTACCAGCATACTCATCTCCTGGACAAATCTTTCAAGTATGAACCCAAATCCTGTGGTCTATGCTCCCCTTCATAAAGGGCGACTATGAAAGGTGAACGGACTCTGCTTTCCTTCACCATTACGAGCACGGGCCAAAACTGCCTCCGTGAGCTCTTGGAGATGGGCAGGCCATCGATGTTGACTATCAAAGACAAAGTGCCGCATGCCTCGGTGAGATAATCTGAAGCGTGGGTGGTCAGTTGGGACGTCATTCCAAAATAATAGTACAGCCCTCCACCAATAGTCCGCAGCTCAACATCTCTCTCTGTCTTCAACAACGTCCTTGCATCTGCGGGTAGCTCGGGATGGTAAACTTTCAAGATCTTGAGCAGAGAAGTGTAGTGTTATGCAGGCACTTGGGTACTCAGAGCCCATTCTTTCAGATCATCCTGAAGACACAACGTTGTGTTGTTTACAAGGGACGTATGCGTAGCCGCGTTGGTCTCATCGTTGCCATCTAAACGCATGTGTTCAACTTCACAAGTACTTTCTATACCAACTGAACTATCAGAAAAATCACCGCTGCTCGCCGAGTCACTATGATGGTCAAGTAATGGGGAATGATTGTTCAATACTGACAGAGGTGCCACTAAGGACGAACTACTTTCATCATCAGGGACCAGTACAGAAATCGGAGATGCTCTATCAGGCTCGACGTCACTCGAGAAAGCACCTTCGTTGCTTGATTCACAGCCTGAATGGCAACTTTCAATTTCATTTCGTACTGAAGCCGTTAATCTCCTCTGCTTCTGTCGATAGCTAACGCTACCGAGAGCGCACTTCACTCTCTTCATCATGCAAAGAAATGTGCACGACAATATCACACAAGGAATTCATGAAGACACACAGAAAATAATGCAAGTGCACTGACCGCCAGTGACATTCCCGACGCCGTCTTTCAAGGAAGCCGCTGTCATAATTGCCGGTGGTTCGAGAATTCCAACGCCGAAGCGACCCGTATCTACACGGAATGGTGAATACGATACTATAGCCAGCACATGCGAAGCGGCGCAACACGGAAAGCCCGCCAAGACAGCCCGAGTTTCCTTGGTTTCCTCCCACCAAAATATTACCTTTTCTTTCTAACACTCAAAAAATTATTCTTTCAAGAAATTGCATATATATGTTTAATTTAAGTAATATAAATATTTTACGTAAACTACACGTTGTTATATCGAGTTTATAATTTACAGATGGCCTCTGAGACAGTCGAAGTACGACGTACGCTTTGACGCTTCGGTACGCTTCATGCACCAAGTCTCGGAGGCCTTATTCGGTTTATTCCAAACGTTTCATCAAAGTAAAGCTGCACTTGAGCGCGCAGAGGAATGGAAAAATAGAGAAAATGGCAGAGAACACGGGATCGGGGGCATGGGGCATTACCCACCGCGTGCACCGCGTTATCTGCGCCATACTTTGACTTGTAGGGGGACGCTGTGCTGAACCTTAGCCCCTTCCCCAGATGGGGAACCCTATCCCCAGGTGCGTCTGGAAATGACCTCGCAAAGCCGTTGGTTGTGACGTTGCAAAAAAAAGTATAGCAGCTTTTTTTTAAATTCCGGCCTATTAAAAAGGGTCATCCTAGAAACAACTAAAAAAGAAGTGCGAACATCGGTGCATTATCGCGGCAACATTCGCGCCCCAACATTGTCTCACAACGTTGCTTCAACATTTGAAAATGCTTTACGATTTCATATAACATCCACGCATATTGCCGCAATATTGTCTAAAGTTGTGCAACGTTGCGCAACATAGCAGATGTTGCATAAACATTGCCACAACAATTTGTGCTACTAGGGAAGATGCATAGCTAAGTAAATTGATCGTGTATGTATGTACTTTATCGCTGTGGCATACGTATATACCCGATTTTAACGCATTTAGGCTCTAGAGAACGGATGTCGGAGGGCTTGCCTCGAACTCGGTGTCGTGTGATGCTCGCTTGTACTTGCGAGTTGCAGCGCGCGGGAATAACTAAAACTTATTTTACATTGTACTCGCAGTTTGCTTTGATCAGCTTCCTTTGTTTCTGAAGCGTGGAATGGCGGAAGAAGCTTTCCAGGTCCTTGATTTTCAGGAAACCGCGCCTCGACACCAACGAAAGAGGAGGGTTATATTGCGGCCTATGCACATTCGCTTGCGCGCGGCTCTCCTTGCACTACCCAGTTAGTGCCAGGGCTACGATGAGGGCGTTGGTGGCGGTGTTTTTCGCAGCGCCGCCTGGGAAGAGTCTGACGTCTATTTGAGCATTCCTTTATATTTGTTCAGATGCCAAAATTAAGTTATCACCAACTAACCCAAGTGTCTGCGTCAGAATAACTACTCGTATGCACAATTGCTCGAGTTAAGCGCGTTATGTTGCTACAAATGCAGCCTCTGAAAGTAATATTGCCTGTGATATGATTGTTGAAGTTGAATTTACACCAATACGACACGAACTAAAGATGCTAGAAATGAAATTGCATTCATAACTTAGCTTTAAATTGCACAGTTTAAACCTGTGAGCGCTGAACAATGCCTAAGTGTGATGGAAAGCATAAGGGTGTGGGCTCAGAGCCACTCACCAAGGAACGCAATTAATACCCAAGTGCACTCAGGCAAGCAAATTGTAGATATTTACAGATAAATAAAATACAAAAATTTTCACATAAAATATATTACTTAGAAGAAAGTAGCTCATCGCGCATCGGTACTGGTAACATAAAATGTTTCTACAAATGTACTGTCTCTCGCCGTTCCTTGTCTTTGTAGTGAGAGCCTATTCACACAACGAATCCTTTCACTTCAAGAGTTGCTTGGCTTGCGGATGTCACGATGGGTCTATCCACAGCACGGCATGACTGGGAGCTGCAGAAGTGGCAGCAAAAGGCTCCACTTTGGCCTCTAGAGTTGTATGCAAGACCAGCTACTATGCTTACCACCGACAGAAAGCCCGAAACAGCAGCAGCCACTTGGATCTCAATTCAACGATACAAATTAAGTTTTGCATCCTAATTATAGACTAGAAAGGCACAGGCATTGTGTGTAAACGCAAGGCAGCGACATTTTCATAGGTCTTGAGTAATGTTGCGCAGGGTTTTTAAATGAAGTAGAAGGCTAGCAGAACATGTATATACTAGTTCTTATTTCGGTCATTTCGGCTGCCAGTTACACAATTATAAAAAGTGTTTACGGGCAGTTAATTCATATAATAGAACAATCAAGCGAACAAGTCAATATTATATTTCGATCAGTATGGGGTATACATGAAAATATTTTATTGTACCTGGTACCTCAATGATGTTTCTGAGTTCTAAACCTAGTAAATAATTTTCTGGATATGACCTGTGACGATGCGCATTGCCATGTGTGAGAAAGCTGCTGTTTCAGCTTATGTAGTGAATACATGTTCATTTGTGGACTCCTTCGTAAAGGCATACATCAATATCCTTTGAAGATCCATAATCGATTACATCTCGTATGTACGTCACAACTCCAAAAATGGATATCCACTATGGCATCTCTAATGTACATCCACTGAATGTGCCATACTGGCACTGGACATTAGGCTCTTGCATGGATATTAAGCGGATATCCGTGGTTGCTTGGGTTAGAATATGAAATATTTTTCAAAGACAGCAAGGACCACTAGACTATCTGTCTAGTTCCTAAGTAAATTCCATTTGTCATCAGAAAAGATATGTCCACTTCGGTGGTGCTCCTTTCTTCCGAATTACACTCTGCTTCATGACTACGTGTTCACTATAACGTATAGCCTCCGGATTTTCAGGGGTGGCTCACATCTGCAATATATGGTGTATACCTGATTGCTCTTTAACCACAGCCTTATATGACACTTATGCTTCTCTCATTGAGAAAGTCGCCATTTATTGTCTCTGCAATGTCTGTGTAAAAACAGATGTATACGGAAGACAACACATACGTGGAGCGAGACAACATTATTTCGGTTGTCCGAAATAACGATATTTATTCAGGTACAAGCAAGAGAACACAGACACACTGTATAGTATGCGGCTGGGCCACATTATAATACTCTTTTGTTTCTGTATGCTAACACACCAGCAAATACTATTAGTGGTATGCATAAAACTTATCCATCCTAATGCTGCCATCCTGCTGACAACCAAATACTTTTCGTCTTTTACACTGTACTAAGCATATCTGCATGCGATAATTGCACAACTGAACATAACTGAATCGTTGATGCTCAAGCCTGACATGTAAATAATGCTACTATCATTTTTTATGATCTCTTAGACGTCATTTCGAATTGCCCACTCAAAATCATGGAAAACTGGTACCACAAAAACTAAACAAGTAACTCGTTACGGCAACAATAAAGTGAACGTGTTACCGCCCTACGTCACCCCGAAAAAAAAAAACGGTAACGCACGTTACATGTTGCTTTAATCTATGGTAAAAAGTTTGAACCCACAGAGACAATGTTATAAATTTCATATTTGTATTTTACATATATTTTCTCAATATTATATTGACCTATGACGTTGCCTGTAGTTACATCTGATGGCTTCTAACTGTGACACATGGCAAAGCCATTTTTCTGAATGTGTCAATAAACACAAAATCAGAATTATTCATCAACGCTTTCTTCAAAGAAAACGTCAGTCAACTGTCAACAAACTTACAATAATTCTGACGGTGTGCTTCTAAACAATACAGATGCACAAGTATTGTACTCATAACGAAATCCTTAACGCCATTTTCAGGTTCGAGTAAAAAGTTGCTGTCTTCTAACGGAATGACTTCTTATTGGTAATTAAACACACAAATCCGCAACATAAATTGATTGTTTTTATTACGCAATGGTATGTTTTACTTTTATTTTTGTAGTAGCTTCTCTTTGACGGCGTAGTGGCACCACAATTGCAAGTCGCAATCGGTAAGAGCGAAACACATTCTAAAACTCTTTTTCTCCTGCGTGCCCCAATGCTAACACCCGCAAAGCTCCTTAGGGCCCCAAATTTTTTAGGGGCCCCTATTCGTAAACTTCCCAATGACTCCAGAGCACCACTTCACAGCGGTAAAGAGATTAGCGAGAGTATCCATGCACATGATGCAATATCGCATGAAAAATGCCTGAGCTGTCCACGCGCGTTGGTATCGCGACTATTGTTCATGAGTCTTACTTTTCCGAGGAGTGGCTACTACAGGTTTTCCCGCTCAATTTAATCCAAGCGCCAGCCAAATTAATCTGTCCTCCAGTCAATTTAATCCAGCCGCCACTCAATTTAATCCAAGTGCCAGTCATTTTAATTCAAGTGCCACTGAAATTAATCCAATCGCCAGCGAATTTAATCCAAGCAGGTCGTACGTGACTACTTTGCGACTTCAAGACGACCCACAATTTTCGGAATTGCTTGAAGTGAATAGCTCTGGAGTGATTTAAAGGGTGATTTATTCAGCATGTGTAGAGTAAAGCACGAGTGAGTCACTAGTGATCACTTTGTCCGGTGTGACCGCTGCTGCAAAATCCCCCTCGTGATCACTGGTATCAAAGGGTGATTAACTGAGCGCTTATGTCGGAACTCTTGCAGGCACCAATGACCTTGAGTTTTCGTGATCACTAGTGATATGTCCAGCTCTATCGCCTCGTTCCTTTTTGTGACGTTGCATCATGGGTATCAAACGAAACGACACTGAAAGGGTCACAAGACCTTTGTGTGTAAAATATGGTACGATCGAATCACTCATGATAAATAGTCCAAGTTACAATTCGAGCTGGTACTCATTGGTATCAAACGAATTGTAATAAAATGAGCATTACAGTAGTCAACATTGCGAGGCTAATCACTCCGGCCTATTAGCGATCACTAGTGATGTGCTCAGATCGATTATTTCGTATACTCATGCAATATTGCGTCATGGGTATCGAACGAAAGGTCACTGAAAGGGCGATACAGTTCTTGTGCGTAAAATATGGTACGACCGAGTCACTAGTGATAAGAAATCACTTCTTTTTAAAGCAGTCCCAGTTACAATTCGAGTGTGTACTTATTGGTATCAAACAAAGTGTCATAAAATAGGCATTGCAGCAGTCACCACTTCAAGGCCAATCACTCCGACCTATTAGCGATCACTAGTGATGTGTTGAGATCGATGACCTCGTAAGTTCCTTTAACATTGCATCATGGGTATCAAACGAAAGGTCATTGAAAGGGCGATACAGTTCTTGTGTGTAAAATGTGGTGCGACCGAGTCACTAGTGCTAAGAAATCACTTCGTTTTTAAAGCAGTCCCAGTTACAATTCGAGTGTGTACTCATTGGCATCAAACAAAATGTCATAAAATAAGCATTGCAGAAGTCGCCACTGCAAGGCCAATCACTTCGACCTATTAGTGATCACTAGTGATATGTTGACATCGATGACCTCGTACAGTCCTGTAACATTGCATCATGGGTATCAAACCAAAGGTCATTGAAAGGGCGATACAGTACTTGTGTGTAAAATATGGTACGACCGAGTCACTAGTGATAAGAAATCACTTTGTTTTTAAAGCAGTCCCAGTTACAATTCGAATGTGTACTCATTGGTATCAAACAAAGTGTCATAAAATAAGCATTGCGGCAGTCACCACTGCAAGGCCAATCACTCCAACCTATTACTGATCACTGATCACTAATGTGTTGAGATCGATGACCTCGTACATTCCTGTAACATTGCATCATAGGTATCAAACAAAAGGTCATCGAAAGGCCGATGCAGTTTTTATGTATAAAATATGGTACGACCGAGTCACTAGTGATCAGAAATCACTTCGGTTTTAAAGCAGTCCTAGTTACAATTCGAATGTGTACTCATTAGTATCAAACAAAGTGTCATGAAATAAGCATTGCAGCAGTCACCACCGCAAGGCCAATCACTCTGACCTATTAGTGATCACTAGTGATGTGTTGAGATCGATGACCTCGTACATGCTTGTAACATTGCATCATGGGTATCAAACGAAAGGTCATTGAAAGGGCAATACAGCTTTTATGTGTAACATATGGTACGACCGTGTCACTAGTGATAAGAAATCACTTCGTTTTAAAGCAGTCCTAGTTACATATCGAGTGCGTACTCAATAGTATCAAACAAATTGTGATTAAACGAACATTACAGTCGTGACCGCTAATCACCCTTACGTATCAGCCATCAGTAGTGATATGTTCTGATTGATGGTCTCCTACATTCCTGTAACGTTGCATCATGCGTGTGAAATCAAAATTGATTGAAAGGGTGATGGAATCACATTCTCAAGGCTTGGCAGGACGGAGTCGCTCGTGGTGACGAGTCGTTTTGTTTGGTAACATACACGTGCCTATAATTTTCGCATGTAGTGGATGGTATCAGTAAAGCTATCAACAATTGAGCGTCACTGAAGATTTCGTTAACTGAGGATACTGATGGCTACTAAATATGCAAAGCAAATAGCATAGAATACGTAGGTTACGCGCACTTACGTAAAAATTCAAAAAGCACTGCGCAGTTCGTAGGAATTTCATCTTGTAATGTGCTGCTAGGAATGACACGAACCGAACAAAATGAAAGGCAGCATACGGTGATGCGTAAACGGACAACTTACATTATTTCCAGCATGGAAAGGCTATGCTGCGTTTCGTTTTCTTCAGCCCTTCACGTTGAAGGCCGCGGATTACACGATGTAGTCATACCGACTAGTCCTCGTTGCAGCCTTATCAGCTTCGTAAGCATCCTATTTTTCTGAAATGGTTTAGTGTTTGCGCATATTCACTGAAGCCTAAAGGCAATAATATATAGTATTGGTATAGCGCAGCTCAGTTTGAGCATAAAGAAAACAAGCTACAGCGAAGAAGGAAACACAGGCAACAGGATAAGCCCTAATGCACCAAGGTGCCCATTCTGCAGTGCAAGAATATAGTCAGAAGCCTTTGTTTTTGATTTTTTCAGCCCCTCCATTACGGCAGCAATAAAACCTATATATATGGACAACTGCGAGTGAACGCTGTAATAGAGTAATCCTCTAGAAAAGCAAGCTTGGTTAATGATGTCTTTGTTTTGCTAGCTCCTCGCCTTTCCTAGTATGTATCTTTAACTCCGGCGAGTGCCTTGTGCTACAACGGACTTGGCGAACAGGATAAACAGACTAAATGTTAATGGAGCTGAAGGAGTGATTCATCAATCTTTTCGTAGCATGTTTATGACCAGGAAGACCACACGTCTCTTGCTTCATTATCTCTTTACCGTTTAATAACCCGCCTGGCATGTTATCGCAATGCCGAACCGAAAACGCTACCCGTGTCAAACATTCTCATGTTGTTACGAAACAATCATTTTTCCTATAACGACGAGCTCTTCTAATCAGTCATGGAAATGGTGATGATGAGAACCCGTGAAAGCAAGCCCGTGAAAAACCAACTTTATTATTGGGAACATAAACGTCTGCTAAATTGGGAGCTGTGCTTGTGTTGCTGCGCAGTGTTTTACATATCACGGCAGTCCAGAGCGGCTTGCACATAAGTGTAATTGTGCCTATCATAAGCGGCACACTCCACACGCTGGATGAGCTGCATAGAGCGCCTCGCGGCCTCAACCAGCAGGGCACGGCGATGCTCTTTCTTAGAGATGCCTACCGGTGTTGTGAGAAGGTCATCTCTCCGCTCGGTGAGGAAGCCCTTGACACCTGCCTTGAATTTTGAGAACAGTTCTTCAATTGGATTGAAATATGGGCTGTAGGGCGGTAGCGGCTTCACTGTGTGCTCGCTTGCAGCGAGGGCAGCCTGTTCAGCGCGGCGGTGCGCTGGTGCGTTGTCAAACAAGAACACTGCCTCTGTTGCCGGTTCCTGCTGAAAAACTTTTGCCGACACTTCTGTGACAAAGTCGTTGAACACAGCCCAGTGCACTTTGTCCGCAATACTCCAGTGCAGAAGGCCATTTGCCGACATGCAGGCTATAATATTTATATTCGCACCCTTTGTGCTAGTGGAGAGACGGTATGCTGGAGCTCCTTGTTTTGCTCTTCCGAAACTGCGTGAGCACCACACGTTGAAGTTTGTCTCGTCAATGTAATATCGTGTTAACGTAGTTCCCTCGTTTTGAAGCCATTGGGCATAACGGCGCCGCAACTGTTTCACATCGGTGCGATTTCGGTCTACTGGCCTCTGGGTGAGCAGCTTTACTGAATAACCATGGCCATCAAGAAGCCGATCAATTGTCGATACGCTGACTTCAATATCAGGCATCTTCTCCACGAGAGACCTCCTTATTTGCTCCAGGGTGAAGGATGGATTTTGTTCTACAATTTCTTGCAGGGCATCGACCACGTCTGGTCCAAACTTTTTCGACGAACCTCCACGTGTCTTCTCTGTTTCACGTTCAGTTGCCGCAATAGAACGCACTGTCTTTATATTTATTCCCAGTGTTTAGGACAGCACTTTCAGATCACCTCCGTGTCTGTGAACATCTATGATCCGGACGCGATCCAAAGGGGAAACGCGAGCGTACTTTTTCTTCTCTTCGTCAGGTGTCTTCCGTGGTCTTCCAGGGCGTCGATTGTGGCCGTCTTCCATAGCAGCAGTACGCACAGCGCAAACTCTCACTTAATTCAAGGATCACGCACGCGCAGACATGACGATTCCTTGACCAGACACCTCGATGTACGTCTGCTCGTCGTCTGCGTCCCACCACGTTTGCTTGTGGTCATAAACATGGTACGAAAAGATTGATGAATCACTCCTTCAGCTCCATTAACATTTAGTCTGTTTATCCTGTTCGCCAAGTCCGTTGTAGTACAAGGCACTCGCCGGACTTAAAGATACATACTAGGAAAGACGAGGCGCTAGCAAAACAAAGACATCATTAACCAAAGTTGCTTTTCTAGAGGATTACTCTATTACAGCGTTCACTCGCATTTGTCCATATATATAGGTTTTATTGCTGCCGTAATGGAGGGGCTGAAAAAATCAAAAACAAAGGCTTCTGACTATATTCTTGCACTGCAGAATGGGCAAGTTGGTGCATTAGCGCTCATCCTGTTGCCTGTGTTTCCTTCTTCGCTGTAGCCTCTTTTCTTTATGCTCAAACTGAGCTGCGCTATACCAATACTATATATTCTTGCCTTTAGGCTTCAGTGAATATGCGTAAACACTAAACCATTTCAGAAAAATAGGATGCTTACGAAGCTGATAAGGCTGCAACGAGGGCTAGTCGGTATGACTACATCGTGTAAACCGCGGCCTTCAATGTGAAGGGCCGAAGAAAACGAAACGCAGCATAGCCTTTCCATGCTGGAAATAATGTAAGTTGTCCGTTTACGCATCACCGTATGCTGCCTTTCATTTTGTTCGGTTCGTGTCATTCCTGGCAGCATATTACAAGATGAAATTCCTACGGAGTGCGCAGTGCTTGTTGAATTTTTACATAAGTGCGCATAACCTACGTATTCTATGCTATTTGCTTTGCATATTTAGTAGCCATCAGTATTCTCAGTTAACGAAATCTTCAGTGACGCTCAATTATTGATAGCTTTACTGATACCATCCACTACATGCGAAAATTATAGGCACGTGTATGTTACCAAACAAAACGACTGGTCATCACGAGCGACTCCGTCCTGCCAAGCCTTGAGAATATGATTCCATCACCCTTTCAATCAATTTTGATTTCACATGCATGATGCAAAGTTACAGGAATGTAGGAGACCATCAATCAGAACATATCACTAGTGATGGCTGATACGTAAGGGTGATTAGCGGTCACGACTGCAATGTTCGTTTAATGACAATTTGTTTGATACTATTGAGTACGCACTCGATATGTAACTAGGACTGCTTTAAAACGAAGTGATTTCTTATCACTAGTGACACGGTCGTACCATATGTTACACATAAAAGCTGTATTGCCCTTTCAATGACCTTTCGTTTGATACCCATGATGCAATGTTACAGGAATGTACGAGGTCATCGATCTCAACACATCACTAGTGATCACTAATAGGTCGGAGTGATTGGCCTTGCAGTGGTGACTGCTGCAATGCTTATTTTATGACACTTTGTTTGATACCAATGAGTACACATTCGAATTGTAACTGGGACTGCTTTAAAAACAAAGTGATTTCTTATCACTAGTGACTCGGTCGTACCATATTTTACACATAAAAACTGCATCGGCCTTTCAATGACCTTTTATTTGATACCCATGATGCGATGTTGCAGGAATGTGCGAGGTCATCGATCTTAACACATCACTAGTGATCACTAATAGCTCGGAGTGATTGGCCTTGCAGTGGTGACTGCTGCAATGCCTATTTTGTGACACTTTGTTTGATGCCAATGAGTACACACTCGAATTGTAACTGGGACTGCTTTAAAAACGAAGTGATTTCTTATCACTAGTGACTCGGTCGTATCACATTTTACACACAAGAACTGTATCGCCCTTTCAGTGACCTTTCGTTTGATACCCATGACGCAATATTGCATCAGTATACGAAATAATCGATCTGAACACATCACTAGTGATCGCTAATAGGCCGGAGTGATTAGCCTCGCAATGTTGGCTACTGTAATGCTCATTTTATTACAATGCGTTTGGTACCAATGAGTACCAGCTCGAATTGTAACTTGGACTGCCTATCATGAATGATTCGATCGTACCATATTTTACACACAAAGGTCTTGTCAGCTTTTCAGTGCTGTTTCGTTCGATACCCATGATGCAACGTCACAAAAAGGAACGAGACGATAGAGCTGGACATATCACTAGTGATCACGAAAACTCAAGGTCATTGGTGCCTGCAAGAGTTCCGACATAAGCGCTCAGTTAATCACCCTTTGATACCTGTGATCACGAGGGGGATTTTTGCAGCAGCGGTCACACCGGACAAAGTGATCACTAGTGACTCACTCGTGCTTTACTCTACACATGCTGAATAAATCACCCTTTAAATCACTCCAGAGCTATTCACTCAAGCAATTCCGAAAATTGTGGGTCGTCTTGAAGTCGCAAAGTAGTCACGTACGACCTGCTTGAATTAAATTCGCTGGCGATTGGATTAATTTCAGTGGCACTTGAATTAAAATGACTGGCACTTGGATTAAATTGAGTGGCGGCTGGATTAAATTGACTGGCGGACAGATTAATTTGGCTGGCGCTTGGATTAAAGTGACCGGGAAAACCTTAGAAGCGATGCGGTCATTAAAAAAAACAAATCCTGAAATTTTTCTGAAACTTTTTCTGAAAACTTTTTCTGAACTTTTTTCTGAGAAAAACTCCCAGAGAACAGAGAAGTTGCATTAATGCCACTGGCCTGTTGCGCTTACACCGTATGGTCAGTGTGGAAACGCCTTACCCCCGTATTCTAGAACGTCCCTTCACTCGGCGCTTCACCTTGACTCATGTCAATTGCAGATCCGCCTTTCGGCAGGAATGTTCACTGCACATCAGTGATAGTGGGCATCATTTCGCGAGAACCGCTTCGTCATTTTCAGTCGAGCGGCGACGCTGGGCTCAGCTCGGTCAAGTGAAGGGTGAAATTCCAGTGGAGGCTTGGTGAAGCATACGGGGGTTAGCTCAGCTATATATATATATATATATATATATATATATATATATATATATATATATATATATATATATATATATGTGTGTGTGTGTGTGTGTGTGTGTGTGTGTGTGTGTGTGTGTGTGTGTGTGTGTGTGTAGTACAGGAGTCTACAGACTACAGTTACTTAGCCAAGCCATTGACAGCCATGAGAGATTATCGTCAGAAATTCACACTGAGATACTTCTAATCTGTTAAGGCTCCTATACACTCGGGAATCCGCCGTTTTCAGCGACCGGAATCACCCTGCCGGCGAAATTCCGCATCGTTCACACTGCTTACCAAACACGCCGCCGAAACGCGACACAGCGCCATCTGCTGTGCAAAGCGCTTAGCAAAAACCAGGCGCCGGATCTCCCGGATGTTCCCGCGGCTCTCTGCTTGCGTTCGTGTGTCGTTATGGCGAATCACAAACAGGAGCAGAGTTGTACTGCTAGGCCTGCGGGCAAGTTACTTGTGTAGATGGTTGAGGAGCAAGAATATACATTTTCGAAGACAAAAAACTAGCAGTTGTTCCGTGTACGAATACAACCGATGAGCGAACCACCTTAAAAATGTGAGGTAAACTACTGTGCGGCTGATCTCGCTGCTGGCTTTCAGGAAGGCGGCATGGTGGGGAGCGGGTGGGGAGAGCGTCTGCTGCGATCGGTGGCGGTGTGGCGGGAACGACTGAGCGATTGAGTGTGCGGAGCGTGCAGCGCAGGGAGAGGAAGACAGGTGGGAGAGGTGTGCGAGCGGTCATACGGCGGGGACCTTCGACGGCGGCAACAGAACGCCGTGCGAGCTACTACCTCTTGCAAACCGTCCGCAGTGCGCTAGAATGATGGTTGTCATTTCACAATCCACGATAAAGGTGGTGAAAGTGGAGACGACCCTTATTACCTGTTGTGACAGAGCTTATTTCTTTTAACCTCGAATTGCTGGTGCGCTAGAATTGAAGTCCCTAGATTTTTCTCTGTTCTTCTGAAGTAGCGAAAACCATTGATACGCCGTCGGCGAATGTGATTGGGTGCTGCTCGTTTCCGGTTAAAAAGGCTTCCGGTAGCCACGTTCTTCCTAACGCTGGTTCGCCCGTTTGCCTCGTGCAGTAGAGTCGGTAGAGTCGCGGACCTCGCAGGCGCATACACGCTGCAGCGCGGGGGATTGCGCATGCTTTTTCCCGCTGTCGTCTGCATGTGCATAGGATTTGCTGCGGTCGACACGAGCATTCTCGCAAATGGCTGCTTGTTGCGCCTTCGGGTGCTCCACCCAGTCGGGAAAAGGGTTGGCTCTCTTCTCTGTGCCTCTTGGAAAGCACGACAGGACAAGGCGTAGATCGTGGCTGCACAGAATAGGGCGAAAGAACTTCGAGCCTATGAAGTCCAGCAAGCTGTGTGAGGTAATTAAGTCGCGTGTTTTCCGGTCCACAGAACCGTTGAAAGACAAACGTATCACTTTTCTTCTAAACCAGGTGAGACAGCGTTCTGTTTCGGCCGTTCGCACTCCTGTGTAAGCGCCTCAGTTTTGACAAATTTCAGATCGTTGATTATGCATATCTTTTGCGACCGCTTTTTAGAAAGTATTAACGCGAAGCATATTTTTCACCTTCAGCACATAGATGCCTCTGTTCCGCTAAGGCTCGTGCTGGATTCAGGCCGCTGTGGCAGACTGCCGGTAGAAGCTCAGTGGGATTAATAAAAAAACATTGTGCTCTACTTCATCCGCGCACGTCAAAGGACACCATGTGGCCGAAATTAATACAGTGTTCACCACTATCCATTACGACATAATTAATAGCGCGACTGTCGCTTCGGTCGATGTGCATTTCAAAGCACCGTGGTCTATCCTTCGCGGTGCCTTCACAGCTCGCCTTGCAGGAAAAAAGATCTAGTGGCATTAGGCTTTGTCTCACACATTAGTGGTATTAAAGAATTGCCTCGCGTATTGGAATCATTTGCGTTTCTGAAACAATACGGCGCGTACCTTCCATCGCAGAATTGCAAGGATCTGCTTTCATGACATATGCAAAATTGATGTGAAAGCTATTCTGCAATAACTTACAGTGAAAGTAGCCCTACGAGCTTCATCTGTAAGTGTATCTGTAGTTTCTAAATGTACATAATATTTTTTATATACTGCTAACCACAAGCAGACAAAAATAACTGGCTATCTGAAGATGGGAGCTGCTGTTACCCCGACCTCACTTAAACGAATGCGCAGTATTTTATATCGATGTACTGTAGAGTTAGTAAACTTCCGTGGCTACTGTAAACTAAAGTCCCCGCGAACAATCAACAAGGCGACTTTTACCTGCTCCTGATTATAACCTCAAAGTTTTAACAGTAAATACATAAGACTCGCTACTTAAGGTGTTAGTAATGTGTTGTTTGTGTGCCTGCTTTCAAAGCTTCGGACTAAATATGAACTCCGCGGAGCTCCGAGGATAGGTTTTGCGGACCCCCCAAGATGGCTTCGCGGTCCCCAATTTGAGAACCACTGATCCTGATTTAGAAAGCTTCCAGATTCGCGTGATGGCTGAAAGCATCCTAAATACGCGCAGATAGCTGATCACGTTGTTTTACGACGATCGTTTCAGCCTCTGTGAGCCGTAGGGTAAGAAAAGTAAGTAAATGGTGTTCACGTCTTTGCTGTGAAGAGCACGTATTTAAATGTGCTAATATTTTTGCGCGTAAGTGGCATGCGAAGACTCGGGTCTTCTAAAACGTGCTAGGGCAATACCTGCGTTGCTCTAATATTCGAGGCGGCGGAACACACGTTTCTGCAATGTGCGAAACACAGGGTGGCTATATTGTAAATACACCGCTCAGAAATCGTCACCTTTTACAGCCCGGTGCGATACAACGTAGCACGTGTCGCAAAAGAGGGAAAGTTGCGGCGGACTCGTTTAACGCCGACAAGTTGCGCGTTGAGCCCCGGCCAACAGTGCGGTATTAGGCTCCTTTGGGATCGTATTTGATTGTCTGCACTTATGCGGCCGTTAACAGTCGTGAACAGCTAACGCTGTCGGCACTCAGCGGGCGTTAACGGTCCGGCACTCTTTAAGCGGTTTCTCCGTCCTCGGGGTTTAGGAAGAACATGGCGGCTGACGCCGACTGCGTGTGAGAGGGGGTTGAGAGAGGAGGCAGTTGTCGCTACTTAAGAAGAACAGGGAAAAATCTAGAGACTAGCTAGAACCAAACCGCTCAATGCCTAAACAGTTCCTCTTAAATCATCGGTCACTGCAACCCAAAGCGATGCTTAAAGGGGCCATGAACCACTTTTCAAAGTAATGATCTAATGACCTCAGTATCGGAGTTTACTGCCTTCCCAATCGATTGCAGCAAAATTTCTCGAATCCGTCAAGAATGAGCGGAGTTAAGGGGGCCATCCCTCCCTGTGTAGTTCCAGTGCGCTCGTCGTGCCGACCAGCGCACTGGAAGCTACACAGGGAGGGATGGCACGGGGGTAAGAAGTTACGTCAGCGCGCGTCATGGAACGCGATCGCTCTCCCGCTGATTCGCGTGAGCGAATGCGGCTACCGTGTACTGAGCAGTGCGGCGCGGGCAAGTGGCGGCACCTCGTAGCAAGAAGCGCATCTGATCCGAACGCCGCTCTCGATTTATGTCGGCTATTGGCCACTGAGCATGCTATGTCTCTTGTGACGTGAACAGACAGATCCGCGACGTCAACGGGCAGACAACCCGCCCACCGACGAGAGTGAGAACCGGCCTCTGTTTGAAAAGAGGGCGCCTGTGGAAACGGCAACTTCGCGTTCCGCTTGTGGCCTTTACGCGCACGACTGTAATATTTGGCAGAACGTGTCATAGCGGTGTCAGCTTTCCGCAGGATGTGTTTTTTGAACAAGCCCAAGGGGTGCTTCATGACCCTTTAAGAGAAGCGAGCTTCAACGGCGACGGCGCGGTGCGGGCCTAAGGAGCTTCGTTTCTAATAACGCAAGCAGTTGTGGTCGGTTCGTCCTGCTTTGCAGAGGCGCGGGAAACTTCGCCGCGCCGAGATAATGCTATACCTTCTGCGACATCGCGGCACGGTGTACTGCGAAGGATCGAGACATATTGCTACTCGTGACAACAGTCGCTGCGCCTCATTTGGCGTGTGTCGAAAAGAACGGTGATTATGAAGGACTTCGCGGTCGCTACGGGCTTCGACGACTACGCATAAAATCAACAAGGGCGCCGCCTTTTTTCGAATTTTGGCTCGCGCTTTCATTGTTTTGCGGTGAAGTAATCCGGCGGCAGCTGCCGCAAAAATTGGTGCGAGACCGACTAGCGCGGTAGGGGCTGCGCCGGCGGATCTCCGCCGCCGAACTGGTTTGCGCTACGTCTAGCTGTCGAATGTTTCAGGGTGAACGCTCCTTTAAAGAATGGAACAGAACCAATAGCCTGAATAAAGTATCACGGTTAGTATTAGTATGCCACTATTTTAGATGCGAAGCAGCTTATGCGCTTGTGCGCGTTGTGCGCACGTTTGCGTAGATGGCCTTCGGAGGGACACTTACCAATTCGCGCGGGCAAGCTGTCGCGCATTCCTCCGCGATTTGCAGGCTTTCTGTCTCTTTAGCGCGCTCAGTGGCTAGATTCCGCGTTGTGCCAGCGGCGCTGCATGCTTCTCGAACTTTTCGCGCGCTTTTCACGCCGCAACAAAGGCACGTAGAAAGAACTATTGCTACGTGAAGAAGGGCACATTGCAGATTTCCACCAGTGCTCCTTTGGGATGGCGAGGAATTGTGTCGCACCGAACCGCAACTGTGTATACTTATCCTGCAAGAAATAGGCGCGCAACCTTCAAAGTTTCTAGCTACCCGGTGAGGTTAGAAGCATGGGTTCGTGCCATGTCAAGGGACGATCGAGAGCTCACACCTCGTGACTATGTTTGCGAGAAACACTTCTAGGAGAGTAAGTCCCAACATTCGTTGAAGAAACTCGCATGGTCCTTATGCATTAGACTAAGACGACTCGAATGCCAAAGCCATTTTCTTCTTCCTTCTTTTCAGTCGATGTGTCTATCCTGCCCCACCCCCGCTCAGAAGCTTTCTGCACCTAACGCGGTTCTGCACTGCGTCCAGGATCGGAGACATTGCAAGCTTTCTGATCGTCACCTGGTTTTGCACTGCCTCCGTGATCTTACCACCGATCACGGAGGCAATGCGAAGCGACGATGCCATGTGATGACGTCACGTCACCATGGCGTCGTGATGACGTTACAAGTTTTGGCGATCTGTGACGTCATCACGGGACGATAATTTTTCACATCTCTCATGTTGACGCCGCCGACGCGGGAGGCCGACGGTCAATTTTTGCGTTTTATGAGGCATCTAAGGCTTTCGCCTTTACAATTATACCTAACCTATTGTGTTCACGTCACGGAAAGGAAAGTTATAGGTTTCGCTTTCTACAAGATATCTCACTCAAGTAATTTTTCTGTATATGACGCCATTTCTTCCGTTAACTGACCGAAAATTATGGAGCCGGCGAGAACGCATAAAGGTTGTTTCACATGCCGCGATTGCAGCGAAGAAAATCGCTCGGTTCGCACTATTCGCAACCGCCGCTAATGGCGGTTTCGTTTGACATGGACTGCGAATGGTCTGCGATTTTCGCTCTGCGACTGGCGCGGCGCGCGAAGTTGCTTGCTGCCGTTGTTTGTGGCGGACACTGCATAATTTTCGAATGTAATGTAACAATCTGTGCGTTACGATATTCTTAACATTTCATCACCGGTGCTTTGTCATTTAAAAAATCTTTCCAATCTAAATTTACTTACGAATACGCTACAACGGCCATAACGAAAACAAACTCATTGGCGCAATGTCGACGGCTCGACCGGGTCGGCGTAATTTCGACGGGTCTCGACTGAAAAATCGCTCCGCCGCTGCGAACAGAGCGAAAAATTTCCAACATTTTGGTCGCTCGCCGCTGACCACTGCGGTGAGCGCGATCGGCCGTTCTTTTTCGCTGCGAGCGAATTCACAGCCTGAAAATCACTCTGTTTTGTGTCATGTGAAACGGCCTAAAAGGAGTACTGACACGAATTTTAAAATTTTTCGGGTTGTTGCTCTAAATGAAAGCACGGGTGTCGAGAACCCTAAAAAGTGTGTCGTGGTGCCTGGGGATGCATTGCATATATTTTACAGCGAAAGCTGTTATGAGATCATTTCAACGGCCGTTTTTGGTGGCGTAGTTGTCCGCCGCCGCCGCCGCCGGTGTCCGTAACCACTATCGCTCGAAATAAGAAAAAGAACGAAATAAGAAAAAATTTCCAGGATGGAACGGGGTTCGAACATGGGCCCTCTGCGTGGGAGCTCAGTGTTGTACCTCAGAGCCATGCCGGTACTTGGAACTGCCTTGCAAAACGACGCTATACAGGCTTCATGTCCAGAAGGAACCACATTAACATCTGTAATTTAGTGTGGTAGAAGAGTGAAATAACAACCACGCATCACACAAAGCGAATTCTGTAACCAGGCGTCACACCATGCGAATTGCGCAACGAGTGGGCTGTTGGATGCTTCCAACCCATTACAAGGGGCTCTGCAATAATTCTTCATCGTCATCAGGCACAACACCAACAAAAAGCGCATAATGCGTTACATGTTTTTAGCGGGTACCACGGCTCTCCGTTGAATGACGAAAAATGGTATAGTGGCTGCTTCCCTACTTCACAGAAATTATGATGATTTATAGCGTAGTGGGTTCCTCGCAAGGGCACTTGCATTGGTTTCCAAGGAAGCCCATGAGCCCATCATCCATTTCCTCAGGGTCTCAATTGAGTTCTTCCCCCTTCTCTCTGTCTCTCTCACGTCAATGTATGTCATATTGCATGGTGGGAGAGTTAAATAGCGACCGGGCGTCACACAATGCGAATTATGTAACTGGTGAGCCGTTTAAAGTTTCCAACCTATTACAAAGAACTGAGCCACAATTCTTCATCGTCATCAGTCGTCACGTAAACAAAGTGCACATAATGCCTTACATATGTGTAGCTGGAACCTCGCTTCTGCGCACAGTGACGAATAATGGCGTTGTAGGTGCTTCCCAATTTCACAAATATTGTGATTTATGGCGTAGTGGGTACCTTGCTAGTGTACTTGTATTAGTAGCCCCAGAGAGCTTACAACGGCCTCTAGAAATGGCGCTCTTCCAGCTTTCGCTGTGACGCTGCTGCGCTTTCCGCGCAGGCCTGGCATTTTTTTTAATACCGCTTCTTTCAACCAGCAGTTTCGGTTTCGGTTTCGAGAGGGCGGCATTATAGTGACGTGTCAAGTCTGTCCGTGACGTCACGGGCAGACTGCAACCCACGAAATATGCACCTGCTGTCCTTTGCTGTCAGTCGAACGTGGTTCATGATGAGTGAACTGTGGTACAGTGCCTCCGACAGCGATCTCTGTGATTTAGGCTGCATGCAGAACCCAGACTTCGCAAACCAAGTGAGCTGACTTGAAACGTCATAGGGCTCTCCATGCGGTGAAGCTGCCTTGCAGATGCTGGGAGATGAAAACTTTAAAATCAAACTTAAATATTTATACGTGTTTCCCGGATGCGGTGTGGGGAGAGCGTTAACACTACATGCCAAGGAAACCAAAAACGTCCGTTTTGCTGCACTTCAATATCGTGTCAGTACTCCTTTAAGAAACACACCCACATGGGCGTAAAGCGCGTACGGCGAATGGCCTTAAACCGGCGAGCTTTGTCGGAGCGCGCGATTTTTCCCTCTCCGCTGGCGGAGTCGAACGACAAAGGGCGCGTCAGTGCTGTGCCCGATTGCGTGACTTTATTAGGACGCCCGTGAGAACGCAGCTTCGCCTCCTAAAGAATTCTTGCTCCGTGCGACCGGAGGTGAGTAGTGCGGCTTGCCCGATTTCTGCAGCACATGCCCTCTACGAGCAGAGACTCCGTAGGGACTTTCCACCAGCGTCGAACTTGAAGGACCCCTCGCCAGGTCTGACCATTTCGAGGTGACAAGTGGAATGCATAGCCTGGGCGCTCACGATCACGTATGCCAAGATTTACAACGCTACGTGCCGCGGAAAGAGGTGAAATTTCAAACTGAACGCTGCTTGGCGTCCTCCTCGCGGGCGCGCGCCCATAGGTGGAAGGGATGACGTAAAACAAGGAATGGCCATACGTAATTATCCGTGCTCTGCCGTCATTCCTCTAGATATACATCGGTGCTCTGACGTCGCGTGTAGTTTGTGTAATCTGCTGCTTCGATGATGAATGAAAGCTGAGAGAAATATTGAAACACAGAAATGGAATGTGTTTTTATTTATTTTTTTACTCTGAATTGCAGCGAGATGCGAGAATAATCTGCGCTCCTTTCGCATGCGTTCGTGTTCGAACCATTTCCGCGTCGTGCAGGTGCCAGCTCTGACAACTAAACTGTAATATTCAACCGCGTTCTAGTGCCCATTAGGCTCATTGATCATCTCGCGTCTACCTAAATGTTCATGCGGCACTGGCTCATGACACCGCTAGTCTAGTGACCGTACAATAGACAGTTATAGTTTAGCGTTAGCGTGATAGCGGGGGTTAAGGGAATAGCGTTACCGTGCCACAAACGTTGGTTGCGGAAAGCGTGTTTTAGTTTAGCGGGATAGCGTTTACCTGCCCTAGCCGAGATGGTGGCGCCACCTAGCGAAGGGGAAATGCGTTAAAGGGACACTAAAGAGAAACAATGAATTGGTTTAGATTGATAAAGTGTGCTCGGAGAACTCTTGTGTAGTTTATGTCACCACCATAGGTTTATTATTAGAGGAGAAAACCAAGTTCAAAGTTTCATTTTTAAATTTCCCGCTGAACTTTGTAATTCGGGACGTAAAATATTTCAAAGAGCATTTAACGTATTTTGGCGCCACTGGCTCGACGAAATTTCCACAAACTCGTTATGTCAAGTCTCTGGCCCCCTCAGAGGACAATGTACTTCGATTTAACCGATTAGAAACTACGCAGGCCCCAAGCAGGCGCCGTCAAAAATATGTGACGTCACGGCAAATGGTGCGGGAATTCCAAGGTGGCGTCGCCACCTGTATTTTCTTTTTCCGCGTTTTCTCGCTTATTAAGCGTCTTCTTGCAGAAAGCGTGGTGTTTTTGGTATCGTGGAAGGCTACTTTACTAATGCGAGAAATATCGTTTTGTTCTTTAGTGTCCCTTTAAAAAAAGTGAAACAATGCCGGGCTAGACTGCACGCGCGCGCTCTCGCGTGCAGTCTAGCCCGGCCGTGAGTGAAAAGAACAAAACCGAGAATGCTTGCCTGTATCCCCGCACGCAGCAATATTACTCCTTTTAAAGACGATAGTCTTTCTTGGGATACTTAAACGGAGAAATTTTGGTCTGTCTTTCTGTCTGTCTTTCTGTTTGTCGGCACGTCCCTCGATTCAGCCACTCGGCCAAAGTTGAACCACTTGCCCAAGGGCCAGCCATCTTGAACGGCTGACTAGGTTCATACTTGTGTACATTGTCGATCAAAAAGCAAAAATTACGCATATCTGAGGCGCAACATGACTAGGTAAGTATTAGGTGGTGCGTTCCTTTAATAGAAAATGCATACGTACGTAATTCTAAAGACCCTAGTTTGTTAAGCTGCGCTGAAAATGCGACTGCGCTGAAACTTGCCTTCCTCCGTGCCCTCTGCACGAGCTCATTGTTGTGTTTCGGTTTCGGTTCTGTATTGCACTGTACGAATGCCATGGGGCGCCGCTCTGGCATTCCTGTTTACCCATGCGACGTGTAAATAAAAGAGTGTGTGGAGAGTACTCGTTGAGTGCAGACGTTTCTTCTGCTTCAGCGCTTCGCGCCAAACCGCGTGTTCGGGCTGGCTGGCATCCCGCCGGTCGCGTTGGTCACCGGCGGTCTTCGCCTGCCGCTGCGCCGGGACTACCAGCCCGCAACACAGCACTCATGTTTCCCGACGTATTGCCAGATGGCGTCCATATCTCACGCAGCGCCTCTTCTATCTGGCAATACGCAAACTGGCTTTCTTATTGCGCGCGATAGTGGTTACGGACACCGGCGGCGGCGGCAGACAACTACGGCGCCAGAAACGACCGTTGAAATGATCTGATAACAGCTTTCGCTGTAAAAAAAAAAGAATGACGGGCGCGTGCGCCTCGCGTACACAAGCCAACCTCCTCCGACGCCGCTCCCCCCTGGTGCTCCATGCACTGGTCACAACTCTCAGCATGCTTTTGTTTCATTGTTTATGGCGGGGGAGTTATTCTCGATGTGTCCCCCTAGTGGACTGCCCATTTCGGCGGCCGCTGAATGGCTGGCGGTCGGCGAGCATACATACGTAATTCTAAAGACCCTAGTTTCTTAAGCTGCGCTGAAAATGCGACTGCGCTGAAACTTGCCTTCCTCCGTGCCCTGTGCACGGGCTCATTGTTGTGTTTCGGTTTCGGTTCTGTATTGCACTGTACGAATGCCATGGGGCGCCGCTCTGGCATTCCTGTTTTACCCATGCGACGTGTAAATAAAAGAGTGTGTGGAGAGTACTCGTTGAGTGCAGACGTTTCTTCTGCTTCAGCGCTTCGCGCCAAACCGCGTGTTCGGGCTGGCTGACGTCCCGCCGGTCGCGTTGGTCACCACCGGTCTTCGCCTGCTGCTGCGCCGGGACTACCAGCCCGCAACACAGCACTCATGTTTCCCGACGTATTGCCAGATGGCGTCCATATCTCACGCAGCGCCTCTTCTATCTTCTTTAGACGACATTTGCAGCGAAGCACGCAGAAACGCGGCGAATTTTTTTTAGTGAAAATGAAAGTAAATAAATATGAACTAAGCACCAAAAGCGAAAATGTTCATGTTGCAGACTTGTATACACCGATCTTCTACCCCGCAGGGGCGTCTGCGCAAGCAGGCGTTTGGTGTGTAGCGACACCACGGACCCGAGCTAACGGGGGGGTTTCGACCCCCTCCCACGCCTAGCCGTGCGTGGCTTTGCCGTGTCCGGGGAAAAGGGGATCCTGGGGGTTGAGCCGACGCCGGGTGATTGGACCTTTAAGGCCCCCCGGCAGAGGCAACACACCCCTTTGGCCCCGGCTTCACGTAGACGGCACCCCTGGGCTGACCCACCCAGGGGAAATCGGCAGTCGCCTTTTCCTATCTCTTTCTCTCCCACATCTTCGTCTTTCTCTATTACTTTTAATCTTTCCTGTCCTCTCCTCTCTTCTATTCACTTCCAATTTTCCAGGCGGCGAGGGTTAACCTTGTGTATCATATCCAGTCTTGGGTATGAATATTGTGTTATAGCGACGGTGTATAGCTGGCGTCTGCAGGTTCTCGAAACCTGTAGCGCCCCCATGTTGGGCTCGGTGGTGGGTGGCTACCACCGTCGCCGAATTTCGAAACCATCCTATGGCAGACGCTTTCCCTCATCTTCCAGATCGGCCTGTAAAAAGAGGTCGCACCGAAGCACCTTTCCACTTTGAATCCGTACCAACTATGACAACTTTCCTCGTTTCCACGTCTTGCACAGCGAAGGAACATCAAGCATGCGTAAACTGTCCCATTCCTGGTGGCTAAATCTCTTGGAGAAGCTATTGGTAAAGAATACAAAGCATCCAAAATGAGCAGCGGAGATCTTCTAATTGAACTGAAAAAGAAAGAAACAAATAGAAAAGCTATACGATCTAGTCAGCATCGCAACACTGATATCACCATTACCGCCCATCGTTCGCTGAACACCTGTAGGGGCGTTATCTCCGAAGAAGACTTCCTGAACCTCAGTGACGAGGAACTCCTTGAGGGTTTCCAAAACCAAAATGTCATAAAGGTTCAAAGAATAACAATGAGACGAAACAATGAAACAACTCCCAACTAAACACATCATCCTAACATTTGGAACAAGCACTCTCCCCAGCTCTCTGGACGCAGGATATCTTAGATCAATGTCAGACCATACATACCGAACCCGAGGCGCTGCTTCAAGTGCCAAAGGTTCGGCCATGCGTCACAATCATGTAGAGGCAAGGAGGCATGCGCCAAGTGCAGCGCCAATGGCCACTCAGCTGATAAGTGTCAGGAATCCCCCTGCTGCGTGAACTGCAAAGGCAACCATCCAGCCTATTCTAGATCATGCCCTTTTTGGAAAAGAGAAAAAGACGTCATTGCCTGACTGTGAAAGAGAAAATTTCATTTTTTGATGCAAGGAAGAGGCTTGGAGTCTTGCCTCAGAGAAGTTTTGCCAGCGTGGTGCGGCAGGGGGCAGCACCACAACTTCAGGAGCATGCAGCGGTCACCACCCGTGGGCCCGTAGCAGCTCCACCTGCCCCCGTGGTGGTAGCAGCCAGTGCTGCTCCATCATCATCAAAGGCGAGCCTACAGACGCTGTCTGCACAGGGCCCGCGACTTAACCGGACACCAAGGCCCGAGACGCGCGTCTCCGGGCCAAGCCCTCGATCCTCCAGTGCCTCTGAGAAGGCTATGGAGGTCGATGGAAAACCATGGCGTCATCGACGCCGAAAGACCAGCGTTCTTCGGAGCGCACTAAAAAAGAAAAATCATCCTGAACACACAAAAAAAGGGACCGGTAACCTAAATGGTTACCGATCTCGCTAGCAATAAATATGTCACCAACACAGGTCACCTTTATATATTGACACCAACTGCTCATCTAAACCTGATCGCTTTAGTTTTTTCCTATTTTCATCACTATGGCTTTTATCACACAATGGAATTGTAGAGGCCTCATCCACAATCTAGGTGACATTAGGCACATTATGAATACATACTCACCTGTAGCATTCTGTCTCCAGGAAACAAATCTGGGTCCAAAAAACACTAATTTCCTGAAAGGTTTTAGCGTATTTCGAAAAGACCGCGAACATGCCAACCGACTATCGGGAGGAGTCGCCATCGCAGTAAAAAGCGGTTTTCCCACCCGAGCATCACATTAAACACCTCTTTGGAGGCTGTAGCAGTTAGGATTATCGCACACAAAACCTTGTCCATCTGCTCTATTTATATTCCCCCGCACGAGCATATAACTGTGCGAGAACTCGAGGATCTAACAGCGCAACTACCAGAACCATTTGTCTTAGCAGGGGATTTTAACGCTCACAGTACGCTATGGGGCAGTGAGAAAACAGACCAAAAAGGACAAATAATTGAAGATTTTATTTTGTCAAACAGCATATGTCTTTTAAACTCTGGCACACCAACATACTTTTCATCGAGTACTCGCAAGTTTAGTTGCCTCGATTTAGCATTTTGCTCGCCATCAATTTTTAACGATTTTAAATGGGAAGTCCTGGAATCTTCATATGGTAGCGATCATTTACCGGCAATCATAAAATTGCCATCGACACTCCCTACCCTCACCTCGAAACCACGCCGTTGGCTGATCAATCTTGCAAACTGGCCCCTATTTCGGAGATTGCAAAACTAGAAGATATCTTTTCGCCAGAAATGAGCATTGGATGACACAAATGATAAAATCACAGAAATCATAATAGCAGCCGCAGAAATAGCAGTACCGCGATCATCAGGTCATGTCCGAAAAAGCGAAATGCCTGGTGGACAAGGGAATGTAGCGAGTCAAAGAAACTACAAAATAAAGCCTGGGGCATCCTGAGGAGGTA